>NC_042495.1:51476119-51485245 GCF_005508785.2 Acyrthosiphon pisum
AATAGAATTTAATATTTATTTATATAATTTTTTAAACAAATAATTATTAAGTGACATAGGGCGACATCTACTTTATAATATCGAAGCAATCGAATATAAACTAATAGTTTGGCACCCTTGAAATTTAAAAAATGCAACCCAACGTACAAGGTTTCTTATCACTAGCCGCCCGAAAAGTAGTCACCTAGCTTTGGTCACCCAACTTCACACTCGTTAATGTACAATATCTACAATGACAATAATACTTAATATAATCGCTTGTGAGCGTGAACAAATATATTATTTGTAGCTTGGGAATTACAGATGCTCGGGCGTGATGCATATTTTTGCGAATTAAAGTTAAATCATAACTGGTCAATGTCGATACGTCATTTGACAATTCCCTATGAATGAGTTTTGAGGGCTTATCATAGAGATCATCTATTGCCTTTCGTTTTAAATTATTGCTTAATTTTTGTCTGTTAAATATTTCTACAGAATCGTTTTCATGGTTATGATCAGTAAGACGTTTCAATATTTCATTTTTATCGTTTAATTTAGCATATGACTTACATGTTTTTTTGAAACACTTCCAACGTTGTATATCATTTTTCAATAGTTTATGAAAACAAAATTTAAAATCGTTTATAAAAATCAATGTTTTATTTTTTTCACTTATCATAACGTCACTTACAATTAAACTTATATTTTTAAATAAAATAGAACAGCGCACAATTGTCAACGAAACGGAATCGAAAGACATACTAACCGATTACATTTATTTCAGAAATACTCATATAGTCGTATCGATTATTGATTGAGATTATCAAATATCATATTCTGATATCAGATAATCAGGAACCCGGGACGCAATTAGTATGTCACAAATCGCAATTTTTATATCGGGTCGCAATTCGTATGCAGCCGATTATACAGTCCGGCCCACGAGAGTCCATACGTACACCGCGCATCGATACTGACGTACGCGACGTCTGCCAGCCGAATTTTCTCCCACCACTCGGCAATGTCAATACAGCGGCTCATAAAAATACGGCTAATTAATTGGGTTTTGGGGGTGTTATATGATTCTCCATATTGAATAAAAAAAAAGCTCGCAAGAAACTCGTAAAAAAATACGTAATAAGCTTATAACATAAACTACACAAGACCAGTTATACAAACGAATTAGTCGAATTTCGTAAACGTGTTTACTGCTGTCGCTACGTATACACCATAGATAAGTATGATATAATCAGGGGTATGAAACTCCGTGAATTGGCCGAATCGGGCGATTGTAACCTTGAACACGGCGTGGCATACGTAATCTATGATAAAAATAAACAGTGGAAACAACCCGACCACGCGCAGAATACCCTGCCTATTAGGCGGAAACGGTTTTTCAATACGGGTATAACATCATGTCAGTGTTACGGAAACAGTTTCATTGTTCGGACTTCAGATCATAGGTAAACACTTCACCCATCAGCTGATCGAGTTTCGCTTCTATATTGTTCTATGATATAATAGATAGGCAACTCATATGTAAAAAAAACGAACCGCATAAATAGCGCTCCCGGTGGTTGCGTAGTTTAACTAACCTAGTGTTGGCGAGCAATCAATAGAGCTATCGATAATTTTATCGATAATCGCTATTCACTACGATATCGTATAATATCGATAGTCGTAATTATACCATTTAATTTGTAAATATTGTTTTAAGTTTTATGTTACCCACTTACCTATGTCCTTTACTAGTGTTACACTCGCCTGTACTATGGCCATAAATAAAATAATAAAATATGATGTATTTTGTTTATTATTAATTTTATTAATATTATTTCATTTATGTATCTCCAAAATAATACTAGGTAATTAAAAATTAATATTCAAATGGTATATCACAAGGTCAGACTTAATCGTATTTTATACATAGCAATACATGAATTAAAAATTTAACATCCATTAAATTTAATTATATATAAAATTGAGCTAATAATAATAGGTATGTACTTGTCTACTAATAAAAATAATAAAATACAAAAAATACTTAATGTACGTTTTTTCTTTATTTTACACTTGATTAAATTTTCCAGTGATTGTTTTTTTTTTTTTTTATGTTTTATGTACCATATAGAAGCCAGTTGCTTGATAGGATCATTTTCTCCTAGTTGTAATGATCTTTTCCCATGTAATATGCGATTAACTTCAGCACACCAATGATCAATAAATAATTTGACAATTGATTTTACAATTTTTTTTTCAAATGTTTCGTCATGATTTCTACAGTGCAGAGCTGTTAAATCATACTTTGTCAAAATTCCTTCAATAATTATTTCCCCTATTCCAAAAAAATGGCATTTTGATGGTAGATGTTCACCAGTATAAACAATAATATTGTGAAGCATTTGATGAAATGGTTTAGTAGGATATTTTAAAGATAATCTGGTACAGGCTTGGTACCGTAAAACCGGGTGAATAGAAACACTTTTCAACTTCAAAAGCTAATAACTTTGGAATGGAAATAACAAAACCGCATATTAATACCTTAAAATTTGGGTCTTTAGACACACAATACAATCATTAAAAATTAAAAGAACTAAATTTCAAAATTGATTTTATATATATTTTTAAGTATGCTGTTTCTATTCATACTCATGTATGGGTGAATAGAAACAAATATATAAATGTAATATGATTTGTTATTCACCCTGTTTGATTGTGAATAGAAACAGTTTTTGAAGTTTTAAAAAAAAAAACAATGTTTTTACAATACAAATTATATTTTTTTTTTTTTTTTTTACACAATATAACAAAACAAAATTAATTATTTACTTTTTAAATATAACAAATTATATTTTTCTCTTATAAATATTCATATAATAAGCCAAGCAGTCTTGTCGTTGCCTTAAACAAATTTATAATAACTAGTCTTTTAGTTCATACTTACATAAAATTAACAAAAATTATAAAATTACATTTATAATTAACAAAAAAAATAAATTTAGTCTGAATCTTTTAAATAATAATAATTAACAGTCTTTATGTTGCATACAATTAAAAATTTTAAATGTTAGGAATAATTTAATCATAATGACTTGTAATTCAACTTAAATTTATACAAACCTCTCTTATAAACTTCAGGATTAGTCAATTTACCAATTATTAGGTCAAAATGGAAATTACATTCATCTCTGACATTTGGAAAACCATAAATAAATCCATAGTGGTCTCTAGAATTAATATGTCTTAAAAAAGTTCCATCAAAGTTCTTCTGTTTTATGTTACAATTTATAACTCTACCAATATAATATTTATACACAATATTGCTGTTTGAGGCTTTACTTGTCATAGTTTCAAAACTTACTAGTAACCAATCATCCTTTTTGATATCATTTGGTCCATTTATTGGATAAACATGGTCAAATTGTTTATTATGTTTAACCAATTGTTGATAATTTAAAGAACATTCAGAATCATTATCATCTTCATCTGTATCAGAAACAACAGCATGTGTAACATCATTAACTTCATCATTAGGTTCATCTGGTTGGTCCATAGTTAATGATTCAGAATTTGAATCATTATTGTTTTCATCAGAATCATTTGTGGCTTCAACACTTTGACCTGGCAGAACGTTCAATTTTTTTCTTTTTTGGCGAATCACTTTTTTTTCGCTACTCCTCATAGTTTTAAGAAAATCTCTAATTGAACTATTCACATCTTCAGTTGTATTTTCATAATTGTCCTCACTAGGCAACATATTTAAAACTTTATCTCGATTTAACGGATAAATGCCACATTTTTCAAACCCAGCTTTTAAATTGTCAGTAGATTTCTCGTTAATGGTTTTCATTAATATATTAAGATGCCTAGGAAAGCGGTCTTTTGGTACACTACATTCATCCCTTCCTTCTCCTTTTTTCCAAGTTTCAAGAATCTTCCTCCAGTGACATTTTAAAGGTCTAAAGAATGCCACGTCTAGAGGTTGCGTAAGATGTGTAGAATTAGCTGGTAAAAACACAAATGAAATATTATATTCTTGACACAATTTAATTGCATCTGTGGATATATGGCTTGATAAATTGTTCCCTATTAAAATTTTTCTACCAGGCAATTTTCTCAAATAAGGAATGGCAATACTTCTTATCCAATCATCAAACGCATAGCTATCAAACTATCCTGACTTACTAGATGCATACCTAGAACCTTTTGGACCGTTCATTCTCCAACTATTGGATATTGTTTTAGCCTTGTAAACTGTATAAGGTGGTAAAAGGGTTCCATCAGCTGATCCAGCAAACATTATTGAATTTGAAGTCTTACTATGGTTCATTATACGTTCTGGATATTTAGTACCTCGTTTTGTAATAATTTTTTTGCGCCCAGGATCGTCGGTTAGGTTTGTCTCATCATAGTTTAAAATATTACTAGGAGGTACCCCATCCAAAGAAATTGCAAGTTTATCAAAATATTCAGATATTGTGATTCTTGATATACCTGCACGAGATCGTTTTATGTTTTGGCACATTCTTACAGCTAAAATGTCTTTGTTCCTTTTCAAAAAACTATTGACCCAATCCCGTCCTGGCATATTTCCATTTTTAAACTTATTAATTTTTTTACCCCTACGATCTAGGTACCCTTTAACTAATAGTCTAACATCAAATTTATCAAATGGATATCCCCATTCAGAACACAGTAAAATACCTGCAATTATTAAATCCTCTTCCTGTTTTGTGAGTGAAGTTTGTCCGCCTTGTTTTTTCATATGTGGATTCTTTACATGTCTGTATATAACAGAATGGTGAATACCATATACTTTTGCAGCCTCTCGGTACGACATTTTTTTTTGCTTAATACACATAACAGCATTTGCTAGATCACATTTATTTGGAACTTTATAACGGTTGCTCCGAGGTTCTGGATTATATTGATTGAATTACTTACTTATTGTCACTTACATTATTATGTATGTAACGACATTGTCATATACAATTGACACACCAAGCTCCTACTAAAACTCTTAGCTTTTAATTAAATGTATTGCTATACGCATGCAAAATGAAATGATGTGCATTCTCATAACAGTACCTATAAATGTACCTATTACACATATCATAATATATATAATAAATATAAAATTTGCTCAGGCAATAATAATAAGCAATAATAACATATAGAATTATATTATAGTAGAACAGCATAGTAATAATATAACATTTATACAATGTATTAAAGCGAGCATAACTCTTCAGAAGACAGGTTTAAAACAATTATTATGTAGTAGTAGTAATATAAAGAAAAAATGTAAAAAATTTTGAATGTCGATCACTGAAACCGTTTCCGAACACCGTTTTTTTTACGAACCGCATACGTACGCACTTTTTTACATACAACGCACAATAATAACGGGAATAAAAAAAACTCGAGAAAAGTCATACAACACATATATATATAAATATTCGAATATTCACGTCGATACGCATTCGCGCGAAAACACGAAAAGAGATAACGGAACGCGACGGAGATGAGAAATAAAATAGCGAACGGGAGAAAAAGCGCGAAGAGCATAAGCGGTCGTGGAAGAAACGCGAAACGCCGGCAGCGCCCCCAGCGGATCTTATACTGTTATTAGCGTTTTATTATATAAGAAGAAGATATGCATTGTACTGATGTGGCCACTGGCCATACTCCATCATATACCTATCCATCTCTATAACATACATTATACATACTATTATATAATTATACTACATAATAGGGTATCCTCGGTTTTGGTGCCTTGCGGCTACAACTATGGACCGTGTATAAGCGCTGTGCGCTTGTTACGAGCCATAGAGGTTCACCTGTGCGGGGGCGCCGAAGCGCCCACGCCGCGAGCGTGTCGTCTAAGGACCACCAGCACCGGTGCCGAAGCACCGTACCAGACGGCACAGGTCTGGAGCCACCGTGTGCCACCTCTGGTGAGGTCGTGACCTATCCCATCACTTCCCGTTTTTGGTTACAGGAAACCTCCGCTGATTTTATCCAACGGTAGACCAGCTGAGTATCCAGGAGAAACTGCAACGACCCAGGGACTCGCATCCCCGCGTCGGTACAGCCGTTCACTGAAGACCTTCGCCTACCAGCTTTGGCTCGAACCATATCAGTAGCTCCCGCTACAGCCACCACGAAACCAATCCGGCTCTGGGCGCCCGCCGGCAAGCCGACACGCGCCCAAAGTAGAGGGGCACTGACCCGGGCATAACTCGGGGCAGTGGGGCTCCCCCCCTTCCCGTGGCACCGATCTCACCCCCGTTAGGTAGGTCATCATCGGTAGGATGTTCGACAGGGTACGCCCGATCTCCCAGGATTTGCTGGCTCAGCAGGCTCTTGGTAGGCCTTTACCGCGGGCGCTCACCCGCGATGCGTAGGTCGTAACCCCATCCCTTTAGTCGCCTCGTACGACAAGCGGGGTACACTGTGTCTGTATTCTTCCATGGCCCCAGACACAGGGCCCGATGTAGGTGTGGCCTACTCACCTAAGCTTTCAGCCACCGCGGCGCCTCCGGTTGTCCACGAACCACTGTTGTCCGCGTCAGCGCCGCCCGCGTCCCCGACGCACGAGTGTCCCCTCAGGACGGCCCCACATGTGAACCGCTTCTGCCTTCTCTCTCCTTGACACTCGTCAGAACACATGCGGGGTTTGGCACTCTGGCGCGCAGAGTGTCTTGCCCGTCCTGCAAATTCTCCGTCTCACGGGCGTTCCATGTAAGCGGCTACTTTCGAAAACTTCACAAGCGCCGCATATAGCTTGGCTGTAGAAACCAGTGTTGCTGGGTTACACGGCCATAGGTGACCTGATCTGTGTACCGCAAGTTCCAGGACTGCCCTGTGATCAGCATCTAGAAAGCAGTTGAACAACACATGTTCCGCGTACTCATCTCCCATGCCGCATGCACACATCGAAACCGGTTGCAAGTTGAAGGTCGCGAGTTTGGCCCTGAAATTCCCATGTCCAGACAAAAACTGCACGACTTCATGTCCCAAGGAAAGGGGGAGCAGTAGCCTAGCTCTGATGTCGGGGAAGAACCGAAAGGTCCACCTGCCCTTTAAAGAGTTCGTCCATCTTATTTGCCACTCGTCCAATAAGGTTTCTCTCATGGCTGTCATTGTATCGTGCCTCAAATGTGCTGGGAGGAGAGCGACCACGGCCTTGTTCACCATCCATTTAATTTCAATATCCAGCGGTGGTACTCCCGCGAGCACCTGTAATGCATCCGTCGAAGTGGTGCTATATGCACTGGTCATGCCAAGCAGTGCTCTTCTTTGTATGGACCCAAACTTTTTGATTGTCTGGAGTGTCTTTAATTTGTGTGCCCAGAACTGCGCCCCGTAAGCAATCTTTGGCAGGAATACACCACGATAAAGAATCAATATGTTTTCCCTCTTAAGTCCCCATCCTGCGCCAATGGTTCCTCGCAGCCTTGAGAACAGAGTCTCAGACGAATTTTTCAGTGCCTCGAAATTTGGCGTAAACGATTTTTTCTGGTCCAGACGTATGCCCAGGTATCTGACGTTATCCACAGAAACAATTCTCTCGTCACCGAAGGTGAGTGTAAAGCCCGGAACGAGTGCACCTTTAGTGATCATTGCCACTGATTTTTGGGCAGAGAAAGTCAGCCCCCTATCCCGGGCCCAGGCTAAGACTGGTAGTAGCGCTGTTGTTGACCTCTCTATTAATGTTCGCCTGTTTGGCCCTGATACATATATGGCAATGTCATCTGCATATGCTTGGATGTTTACATGGCCCGGGAAATCGGTTCGGAGCAACGCTTCCACCGTCACATTCCACAGCACTGGACCCAGAATTGAGCCTTGTGGACACCCCTTCGTTACCCTTACCGTTTTGGCAACTCCTCCTATGGTCATCGTGGCCGTTCGACCTCTCAGATAGTCGGCGATGAGATGTCTCATGTGTTTGCTGGCACCCAAGCTACCCAGGTCGCGCTGTAACGCCGGCCACGTTAGGTTGTCAAACGCACCGGATATATCGAGAAATATAGTGATGACATACTGTTCCAAACAGAGATTGCTCCATGTTAACAGTCTTTGGATCGCATCTGACGTTGAACGGCCTTGGGTGAAACCGTATTGCTTCCCTGTTAGTCTTGGCCTTATCTGCTCGGTCAGCCTGGAGTTAATAACCTTCTCCGCTATTTTCCCCATTACAGGCAACAGGCTCACTGGTCTATATGACATTGGTAATGCTATGTCCCTGTCTTGTCCCTTTAATATCGGTATTACCTGAGCCGCCTTCCAGTTGTTTGGGAATTGTCCAGTTTTCAGGCACTCATTTACGATGTTGACAAGTCTCGGGGCTAACACCGGCCAGAGAACTCTGACCATTCTGGCTGTTATACTATCCATCCCCGGAGCTCTGTTAGGCGACAGGCCCCATGCGTGGACCTTGAGTTCCTCCTCAGTAACCGGATCCATGTCCCCTTCTTCGGGCACTGGGCGGGCATCCACCTGGGTGTTTGGGTCGTTCGGAATCAGGGCGTTAAGCAGGATGGACACTGATTCATCGATGTTGTTCGAAACTGAACCATCTGGGAGCCTCATTAACCCTATAGCGGTGAGGGACTTGTGTCCGCCCTTCATCCAGCGATACAGCTTGCCCCAAGGCTGAACCCCTTCGAGTGTGCAAAAGTTCCTCCACGAAGAGATTTTGTTCCTTCTCAGCAGCATTGTGTACTCATTACGTTTCTCATTATATAGTTGTCGTCCTCCGGTGGCTTTATGTCTTGCTACTGCACGTACCTCCTTTCTCTTGTCAGTCAGCTCCGGAGACCACCAGGGCGGTAGTGTTTTTCTTCTACGGTTACTCCTAGAGGCATGCCGCTCTGCTGCGTATGTGATGTCCTCGATTGCCTGGGTAGCCATGGTATCCAAATCACGATCAGTTGCGGCTCTTCGTGTTGCCCTAGCTTCATATTCCTGTACGAAGGTAATGTGGTTTCTCCTCAGGAGGTTGAAACGAGTTATACGGTGAATGAATTCCCTTGCTCTCAGGGTCATGGTAAAGGATATTAGATTGTGATCACTGGCCGTTGCATCTGGGATAACCGTCCAGTCCCTGAGCTTCCCGTAGATGTTGTCGCTGCA
>NC_042495.1:51485345-51494509 GCF_005508785.2 Acyrthosiphon pisum
ATCTGAGTCTCCAATTTTAGTACTAATGTTTTTGCCACGACCTGTCCAGGTACACTCAATCCCATACTTATCGGTAAACAGTTTAGACATAACTCTGTTAACATGGTTTTTAGGATTGTTTCCACCAATAGTTTTGATAAAATATTCCTATGATCAAAGTTAAATTAACAAATATTTAAGTTGTAATTTTAATATTTATTTACCAGTTTAGATTTGAAATCAAATTCATTTAATATACAGTTTTGGACTGATGCAAAGTCTTCAGTATCATTCATAGGAAATTTGCATACAAAACTTTCATTCAAATTGATTGATTTTTGACTATTATTACCTAATGAGTTAGTTTCTAGTTTAGACAAGATGCGATTCAACAAAAATTTGATTCCTATTTGCTCCGAAATTATTTTATTTAATTTTTCATCAACTTGAGATGAGGATCTATCATTTCCTAAATATTGAATAATGTTTTTATGAAATGTGTAAGTATAGGTATACATGCAAAGAATTATTTATTATATTTACCATTGAAATTTAAAGGTGAATCGTGTGATACAGGAATAAAACAACTTGTATCCTGTACAATAATAATAATAATATAAATTACTTAGTTTTGTTAGCTATTTCATACAGTTCAATTTCAATTTTAATGATATAAATGAATGATTATTATTTAAAAAAACATACAATTATAATTTAAATTTAAAAAGCTAACAATTAAATGTATTAATTATTGTGTTCACTATTACTGTATAAACAATATAATTTAAAAAAAAAAGATGATCAAACTTAAAATTAAGAGAATGCAGTTAACCCCATTTTAAGTGATTACACCATGAACAAACATAGATAATATTGATATTTTTCCTTAAGTTAATTGATATTTTACAATTACTGTAGCCAACAGAAAAAACAAATTGTATACCAAGTGACATATAACTTGTACCGAGTAAAATAATAAAAAAATAAATATTTTAATATACTTTAATAGTTTTTGAATTAATAAGTTTTTTATGTTAAATTGATTACCCTCTAAACCTAATAAATGTATTGTAGCTAAGGAATTTTACAATATTAGATATTGAATAATTTGAGATTGTAATAGTTATTATTACCTCAGCGAATGAATGATTTTGGGGATATTCTAGTTGTTGAACTGTTTTTGGCTGCATTTCGGTATATTGCTTAGTTTCTTCTACGTTCAAATTATTTTCTGCATAGAATTGACTAATTATAGATGAGGTAGAAGCTCCATAATTAATTGGTTCCAGGGCAACTGATGGAGTACTTACTACTTGTTTATATGGCAATATGTTAAAATTGATACCTGCATATTAATTAATAATAAAATTAAAAAAACCTAATAAATATGCTACGTAGTTAGTTTTAGATACAAAAGTTTAAAAAATATTACCATTATCATCATCATTGTCATCATCATCAGTATCATCAGAAGGACACATAAGAAGTCTTTTTTTTTTATTTTTTGATGAATCATCATTTGTGTCCGTTGAAGAATATTTTTCTTTTACTTTTTTATGCCATGCCTTGTTAAAGTTATCTAAAAATAATAATCAATTTATCTTATGTGATTAACATTAAAAAATAGTTTTGTAGTTAAGTGCAGTATTATAATTTATAACATAAATAAAACAATAAAATAATATTATGTACACACTACTCACACATATTTATTCGATAGGTTAACCTGCAGAGTAATATAAACATATTTTTTTTTTTTAGGATATTAATGAATACTTAAATCCTGTTTTTAATATAAAAACAAACGTTGAGTCTATTATTATTAATTGCTTACAAATCTTTTATTTTGATTAAAATATCAAAAAAAAAAATGTTTATTTCCATGGATTTTTGAAATAGTAGGTGGGTAAACAATATAATATTATTTCTATATTTTATTAAAATCCAGATTGGTTAAATGTAATATTATAAACTGTGTTGGTTAAAGGAAAATTATGTTTTTGTATCTAAATTTTAATAATAACAAAGTTAACCTAAAATTATTTATCCATATAATCTATATTGAATAATGAAATAAATCCACTTTAAAAGTTACTAAATAGATAATGACAAAGAAAAATGAAATTTAATAGTGTTGATATTAAGAATACTTAAAAAGTTAAAAAGTGAGTAAAAATAATATTGTCCTTCCCAATTATCATTGTATAAACATTCCAATATCCAGTAATTGTTTAGGTTCCTATCTAATTTAAAACACCTAGATACCTACCTAGTCACATATTATATATTTGCTCATTTGTTATGCCTAATTTAAACTGGGTTACATTAATCAAATTGGAGGAAGAATTTACAATGTTATATACCTACTCACATTGCTAAAGCCTGATGATTTAACTTTTTATTTAAACCTAATTTAACAATAGAATTTACATAGGTCATGAACTCATGAACAAAATTACCTAATGCAAACAAGAATTGATTAGGTTACTGTGAAATGGATCAAATAATTTGGCACAAACATTTAAGAATAAGTAAAGGCACTTACCATAAGTTTTATTGACACCAACAAATTTCACCCTATAAGTTTCCCATGACTGGGATGGAGTTATGGCTTTTTTTAAATGGTCACTGGTGACCTTATAAGGGGGCCATTTGCAAAATAATGAATCACTTTGAGATTCATTATTTTTTACAATCCAATTAGTTGGAATTACACTATATTCTTTAGACTCTGTGAACCATACCACACACCATGACTGAAGCAAAATAAATTATTAAAATTATTAAAGTTATAACATATAAAGTTCAATTGGCTGCAGTCAAATACAGTAGTAATAAGTAGTAAGTATTTAGTACTCACCTTAGTCTCATTTTCACATTGTTCTCCAGTCATTGTTGATGACATCATGAATAAGTTATAATATTATAGTATATTAAACTATTTAAAAATTCATAAAATTCATTTAATAAAATGTTTAATTGTAAACCGTTACCTTCTTAGCTAGTTAACATTGAAAATTGGAATTTCTGGAATACTGAATAGTCGGTAGTCGTGCGTAGTCGGTACTCAATAATCAGTAATCACTATTCACTTTACAGTATACACTATTACACTAATCGCCAGTTTACCACGGTCAGTCGGCGTATGCGTCGGCGGGTGGTGACAAATATTAACTTATGGGTAAAACGAATTGAGTGTATTTTTATAGAAATCAAAACTATTTTTAACTATTAATATTTTAAAATAATATATATTAATAGTTTCGTGAAAAACTGAAACATCGATATTATGTTGCTGGTACGTATTACAAATCACAATAATGTAACAACCCTGTGACATATAATTTATAACATTGTAGGTCTGTACTATCATATAGTACCAGTTATATCGCCGGGATGAGTGTTAAATGTTTGTTTTATTTAAACAGAACAGATACATTGTATACATATTAAAAAGTTACGTTGATTGTACTACGTAAAATGTTTGTTTCTGGGATGTGTTGAAACATCCAGTGCACACTGGGAATATTATGTACGTGACGTATGTGTATAACACTTTTTTATTATATTATAGTTCCCTATCGGTCGTTGCGGTATTATAGTTCTTTATCTAGTCTCATATACAATTATAATATACCTACTCATAATTCGAGACGCGTATACCTATAATGTTGCAATAAACACATGAAAATCTATATTATAGATTATCGTACAATTTACATACTGCGGTATACAATTATTGTTTTATTATAGGTATAGGTATGCAAACGATTATTTGTTTTAAATTCGAATCGCCGATGTAATATTGTATTCGTCCTAACTCGAAACGATTATAATATTATCATGGTAACATGCAAACACTAAATACGTTATACTTAAAAACGTGAGTCTATATCCATGGAGATTTAGTTGAATTATAGGGGGAGTGCTTCGTTTTTTGTTTTATTAAACTTATTATTTAAATTTGAATACAAGCAAACTAATTCAAACACTCCCCCTCCTTTTATGTTTTAAATAATTTTTCCACTGTCATAAATACATATACCTGTGTAGGTGTATTTATAAATATTACCTATTAAAATTTTCAGCATAATAAACAATCTAATATAATAAATTAAGACCTTTCTTTTTGACTGGTGGATAAAAGCTCAATGTTGTATTATAGCGTCCGTATCACCGATAACATTTTAACAATTTTAGTACAATTATATATTAATAATTTTTCATAAGTGAATACATAAGCGGTATATATATAATATTGTGTTGTATGCATAGAAATTATAAAAAATTACTCTTGAAAAAAAAAATTCTTACTTAAGGTGATTGACTTGCTAGATGACATTCAAACACGGTTTTTGACTTTACACTTTTACACATTACAAAAGGCGTCAAGCATATGCGGGGGGGGGGGGGTTTCTAGACACTGACAATTGACTTTAAAACATTCCCGTCATAGAAACGAGACATGCTGCTTATAGCTTTAACACGAATCCTTATAAACAAACTGTATCAGCAAACTACAACTCTTAGCACCAAATAATAATCCCTAACACCTCCTTAAACTTTTGAGTTATAACCGATCATCAACGTGTTAGTCATACACTCACAGAGGCATGACTTTTATAATTTTAACGACATTTTCTCCGAGATCAGAACTCATTCTCAGCCAGGTACATCACCATTTATAGCTAGTAATTCAATGAAATGCATAATTTGTTTGATAGGTATATAAATACTATATAGGCATATAGCCATACAAATTACAAATAGGTGAGGAATATATTATGTACAAAATATATTTTAAATACGTTTATATGTTATTAATTATTATTGTTAATTAATAATAGAGACAGTCTTAACTGTATACTCTATTCTAAAAAAGAAACACCAACTTTTGCGTAGCAAAACCAGTTTTTCCCGTAGCCGCCGTGGTGTTTCTTATCTGGAATGGAGTATAGATACATATTTAATTGGTTTGAAATAAATTGATCATGATGAATAATACTATATAAGTCTATTATATAATATCAGTAATATAATAGTTATAGGTACTGCAGGTGAACAATTATTTAAAAAAAATATGATTTAAAGTAATGAGGATTCTAATAGATCCTATAATAGATCCTATAATAACATATAGATATTGATCAGTTTGTTTAACCCATATAAAATTATCTGATTTAGAACTTTTTAAAACAAGTTCGATTTTATAGTAAAAGGAATATATTATAATATAAGGAAAACAAGTTTTAATTATCACATAAAAATTTTTTTTAAGGTACTAAAGTTCTTTATAATTCACAAAATACATTGAACACTTGTTCGTAGTTACGTAATAATATTCACTTCATAATTTTAACTTTTACCACAAAGTTACATAAGCAAAAAAAAAACATAATTAAAAAAAAAAATGTATATTTATTATACTGTTAAAAGTTAAAATAATATATACATATATATATATTATGATATACCTATACCTACCTATATAACAATATATTTAAACACAATATGTATTTGTAAAATATTATATTGTATTAACTATTAATATTGAATACATATATAGATGGTAACTATGAAAAATATCTCATACTTATTTTTATATATATATTTTAATTATTGAACATTTTTAGCGTTATTTTTAAAAGCGAGAAAAATTCCAAGAAATATTTTATTAAAGAACAATATATCAAGAAAAAAAAAGTGATTTACTTATTGAAAACTAAAATCAGTGGATATACCTACACTATACAGTGTGTATTTATGGTATTTTAGTATTTTCTTTTAATAAAAAATAATTTAAATTAATTATTACAATATTATCGGTGGAAAAAAAATTACAATGTTTAACAACGGTAAGAAAATATTATACGGTGCAGAAAAGCGATCTTTAAACTATTTTCCATCCTAATATAATATAAAAAATGGTTCTTCCGGATAATAAAATATACGTATAATAAATTATATTACGTTAAACTAAATGCAAGCCCCGTACAATCTATATGATATTATTAAATACCTAGCCTTTATATATTATATAATCATATATACCTAATAATAGTCTATAACAATAACAAAGTATAATACGAGTGTGAACGTCAAAAAGACATATCGCAATGATAAAGCGAAAAAAGCGCGTTTACAATATCATAACGATATATATAATAATATTATGTGAAAAGGAATAATTATGACCGACGAAAAAAAAGTTTTTATAAGACGAGTAAATCGCCTTTAAAACGGTTGGCTGCTGTCGCGGCGCAGATGCGCGCGCGTATTATTAACGCGTATTAAAGCAACATTTTTCAAATATCGGCGTGGCTTATTATTCGCGGAAAAGGCTTCGTCGAGACGCGTTGTTTTGTATAATAATATTACAATATGTATACATAGGGACGGCGCGTGGAGGTAGGTACACTGCTGCAGTGTCGGCGCGGTGGAGGATGCGTCGAGATCGGCCGTAGACTTGTGACTGGGCGACGCGGGCGGGACGAGAACGCGGCGGCCGCTTCGGAGTCGGGTGGTACGCCGCCGCCGCCACCGCCGCGGCGGCAGAGGGACGTTTAGAGACGGAATGTAGGTTAACGCGCGCCCGCAGTCCGCAGCGCCCTGCTCGGTTTGGCGGTGTCGGTGTCGGTGTCGTCGTCGGTCAGACGGTGCGGTGTGCTTTGCGGAGAGCCAATGGGGTGTGCCGCAAGCCAGTGGAACCAACCCACCGTGGGTGACGTCACCGCCACCGCCAACACCGCAGTCGATTCCCCGGCCCGCGTCTCGCCGCACCACCCTGGCCGGAAGCGGCGGCGGCAGCTTTCTCTCCGGTTTTCTTTTCGCCTCTCTTTCGCCGTCTATACGAAAGCTCAGCCTCTCTCGCTCGCACCAGTCACTCGCTCTTACTCGCACGCACGCGACACACGCACCGCTCACTCTCGCTTTATACATTTATCTCATTCCCTCTCACGATATCTCTCTTTCTTGACATCTCTCTCGCTCCGTTTTAGCGCAATCGTCCGCTCTGCTTCGCACTCCTTCGCCGGTCCCGCGCCGAGTCGGACGTATATTGTAGCACGTGAATCAACTACGCGCTGCACTATAATATATTTAAAATACGAGCCGCGTTCACCGACTGAAAATCTCGTCGACTGTAATATTATTATATATTATGATTATGCGATAATAATAATATTATTATTATTTAGTATACGACAATCTGCAAATGCGTGTAGAGACGTAGAGTCTACTTTGTATAGGTACACTACAAAAGTCGTCCAGAGACCATATACAAATTATTTAGATTATTTTGAAAACAGCGATTATAGGAATGAATGTCGGGGTATAATATGGGTAAATTTCACAAAATATTTTTGAATCCAAATTTTAGATAATATATAATATACAGCAGCGGGTAAAAGGCAATAATATGAAATTTATTAATTTGTTTATATTGTAATATCTATGAAAAGATGTAATATAATATTAAGTACGTATACCTTTACAGCTTAACAGTTTGCATATACTATACTATAGCGGTGCGAGAGGAGAGGAAGATTACGGGTGACGGTGATGACGTGTGGTCGGCGGCGGCAGAGGCTTGTTATAGCGTTTTAAAATTAAAAGCTGTTTGAGTGGATGTAATTAGTGCGAATGGGCGCGCGGCGATATATATATATATATATATATATATTATATAACATATTATATAGTAACGCTGAACGGCTGATGGAGGGGGTGACTATATATATATAAATAATACTGCGCGCTGACGGCTTAACACAAAAGGTGCACCGCTGTCAACATAATAAAGGGTTTTGCAACCCTCTACCTCCCCTTCAACTCCTCTCTCCTTAACCCTATCGGTACAGTGTATATGTATATATATACACGGTGAGCAGCAGTAGTCCGGATGGGGGCCCTTTTATGTGTTGACGCTTGTAAAAGTTAAACTGCCACCGCCCACCGTCGCCACTCGCGTAAATATCACCTTCTTGCAGCACGCGCTGTTCCTCCGGCCGTGTCTTGGCGCGGATCTACCCTCCGCGCGACCTTTTAATAATAAGTGCCTGCCAACCCTTTTCGTAACTGATAACGTCGTCGTAGTCGGCGGCGGCGAAATTAAATTAACCCTTTGGAAACACCTCAAAGGTCACGCGGCGGAAATTCGCGTGAGCGCCACCGGAGAAACACACAAAAGGTTTTATAATTATCATTATTATTATTATAACAATAAGTGTAACAATATTATATTTTATAACAATCAAGCGTGCGCCAGTATTGGCTATACTACTTATACAATATAATATGTTATGGTTTCACATACGAGTATGAACACCATACTTTGTATGTTTTTTTTAAATGTCTAACTATAGACGTCTGTTAGGTACCATCAGTAGTATATATATTTAGGGGGAAAATTATTCCGGACTCAAGTTCATAGTCCCAGCATTGTAAAAGGGCGCTGATGTTTAAGGTTCAAAGTACCTATTACGCATCTTTAGTTTTACTATACATTAAGTTAATCCATTTGCAATTTAACATGTATTACCTACTTAATAAAATATTTTATTCATGAAAATAAAATAAACTGTATACGTTTCAAGTGAGTGGTGAGTGTCAAAGTAAAATTTTCGCTGCAGACAAGTATAGTATTGCATCCCAAAGATAACCACAAAAACGTCATATAATTCTAATTTTAAGATGTGTCTACTGTCTATCCATTGTGCAATTAACAGCCTCCCCTCAATTTAGGGGGTCCCGATATCTCATATACAATATTCCTACAATAATATGTAATATACATGTATTATTAATTGTTTTAATATATATATTGTATATATAACTAATAATTATTAAATATGAACATTTTTAATTTTTATTATTTATTATCACGTAAGGGCCCCAGTCTAGAAATTTTGACATGGGTCCCCGTTCCTTATTATCATGTTGCACTACTGTGTCTATTACATTCATGTCACTTACATTCATAAGTATCTACTTATAAGTTATAAATTTATCGTCGTCGTTTATTAGTAATAACGACAGTCCACAATCATTATAATATATAGATTTATAATGTATAGCATATTATTCTCTTAATACTTTATTGTTCATCATTTTAAGATATGTGTATCATTTTATAATATTATCGTTAACTATTTAATAATGGAAATTAAAAATAAAATAATAGAATT
>NC_042495.1:51494559-51518519 GCF_005508785.2 Acyrthosiphon pisum
GAACACGACACGCTATTTAGGTAAAAAAAATTAGATATATTGTTTTATGTTCGCGCCGAGAAAGCCATTGGCATAAAACTCGGACAGAATTAAGAAAATAAAAGTTAATAATAATAATAATGACACTAATAAGCCAAAATGGCAATAATAATAATAAATCAATCATTAATCAGCCCAAAATGGCGATAATAATAAGAATAATAAGGATACCGGCCACGGTGTTAAATTTATGTATGAGTACAGTTTTGGGTACGTACATTACCATTTACCACCATCATGCTCATTGTGCGTCGCCCGATGGCGCTACGGCGATCGCGGTTTTCTACTCCGTCAACATTGCAATAGATCGGCGTATAGGACAGAAACTGAAGTCCGTCGGCTTAGTCGGCTCGTATACGCACGAAAAAGGCGACGGGGAACAGAGACAGTATGAGTAGAAAGACAGAGAGAGAGCGTGTAGATATGTAAAATAATCGGCCGATATCCCTATACACGGTATTAGTTAGCGTGGCCCAGGCAGTGGAGACAATAGAGGGGAGCTTGTGTGCGTTCGTCGCACCGGTAGGTATTGTCGTCGGTCGGCGGACTTGGACCCACGGGACAAAGTCGCTATCGCACGCACACGGAAACATTATCTATGTATATATAATATTATAGCCTAGTTTATACTGATGGTCAACTGGTCACTCATCTTTGATCGTCACAGAAGCCCCCCTGTAGAAATTGGGGCACGTGGGAACAATTTTCTACACTGAAAGACAGAACATGATGTGGGTGACGTGTTTGACTATGACGATAGTTTGCGTTGGGGGACCTCTTTTACTCCAGCCGGTTGAAGTGGACTCGGTCCTGGCGTGATGTACCGACGCAAGTGGATGATATTATAGGTCCCTATAATCCGATTTGTTTCTGCTTCGGCTACCGTGTAAGCAGTTTGTGACGAAACTCGCACAATAACGTATGGTCCTTGATACAACAAAAAGAATTTGTGAATTTGTTTATCGACCGCAGAACTCAAACGATGTGTTCGTACCAACACACGATCTCCGATGACAAACCTTGTCACTCGACCCTGTTGGTCATGACGTAAAGGCTGTCGCTCGGCGTGGGACTGCTGTACCTCACGTGCGAGAATCATTTTTGTTTTCTGAGACAGTGCGACCCTGAGTGGAAAAGAGACTACAGCACTAAATGGGTTATACCGTTCGAGGGTGAGAAACAATTCTTGCGGCGTACATCCTGTCGCTTCATGTACAGTGTTGTTTAGTACCCATTCAATATATCCGAGGTGTCTTGGCCACTCAGCATGATCTTGGTTACAGTAAGTTCAAAACATCCTCCCGAGTTCCCGCATAACTCGTTCGGCCGGGTTCGACTGGGGGTGGTATACTGATGTCAGCGTTGGAGGAATTCCTCTTTCCCGAAGGTGGTTCTGCCAGACCTTGCTTGTGAACTGGGCGCCGTGATCTGACACTACACACCTTGGACTACCGTACGTGGCGATGTAATCGTTGATCATTCGATTTGTAACCGTGACTGCAGTGGCTTTCTTGATTGCATACAAGCGGACATATCTAGAGAAATTATCTAAAACCACAAAAACGTATCGTACGTTATTCCAACCCTGTGGAAGTGGACCGTACAAATCCACCAGAACGCGACCAAGGGGAACGTCAACAAGGAATGGCTTCAGCTCACCTTCTTGGCGTTGAGTTGACGCCTTGGTTCGTTGACATAAGTCACACGCGCGTACCACCGAACGTACACGGGTCTGGAGGTGCTTAAAAAAACAGAAATCCCGAATAGCTAGAATTGTTTTCTTTGGCCCTACGTGTCTGAAATGGTGATGTACCGAAACGATAAGTTCGTCGATCCGATGGTTTGGGACACAGACCAACCATTGGTCGCTGCTTGCGTGGCGACGATAGAAAAGAACACCTTCTACAAGGCAGTAGTATTGACTTTGTGGCCAGGCCTCTGGACTGTCTTCGTTAAGGATATCCATAATCTTTTTCAATGGTGGGTCGTCTTTTTGCGAGGACAAGATAGCTTGGAAACACGGTAGTTGTCGATCACGTTCTTTCCGAACACTTATAGGAGTGGTTAATAGAATACTGGGACCACTTAATGACCTGGATACCTCTTCATTCCGTCCTACTGGGTTTCGCGATAACGCGTCCAGGATATTCTCTGACCCGGGAATATAGGTGATCCGCAAATTGAATTGTTGCAGAAGTAGTGTCCAACGAGTAAGACGTGCATTTCTCAGACGACACTGGAAAAGGAACGTCAGCGATTGGTGGTCCGTGAGCACCTGAACAGGATATCCCAGAATAAATACGCGGAACTTTTCACAAGCGAAGACCACCGACAAGAGTTCTAACTCGGTAATGGAGTAATTTCGTTTCGCAGAGTTCAGGGTTCGGCTGGCGAACAAAATCGTTCGACGCTCTCCGTCAGACGTAAGCTGGAACAGCTCGGCTCCCAACCCGAGTATACTGGCGTCGGTCTGCAAGTAAAATACCTGATCGAACAAGGGGTGTGAGAGGTACTGTACGGTAAACGATTGCTTCACGCGGTCAAACATTTTGAGCTCTTCTTCACCAAACTTCCAGGGGACACCTTGCTTAATGAGATTGATCAAAGGAGCAATTAAAGAAGCGTGATGATCGGCGAACTTCCGGTAGAAATTGCAGAAACCAATGAACGACTGTAGTTCTTTTTTAGTACGTGGCTTGGGAAAACTGCGGATGGCCATAAGCTTCTCGGGGTCCATGGACATCCCGGACGGACTAATAATATGGCCCAGAAACTTGATCTGCTGTTTAACGAATTCACACTTAGTGAGCTTCAGCGTCATGCCCGACACGGCGATTTTCCGGAAGAGAATACGGAGACGTTGAAGGTGTTCGTCGAAACTGAATGATGATACCAGTAGATCGTCGACGTAGATGTGCAGATCATCCATCTTGTCTTCACAGTCTGGGAGCGACACATTAAGAACAGCTTCGAGGGCGTGGCCGAACGCGGTATTGGATGTGTTCAACCCGAACGGGACGACAGTGAACTGATATGTCCGACCGTCGTAGACAAACGCTGTATATTTACGGACCTCCTGGTGTAAGGGCACTTGCCAGTATCCTGCAGTAAAATCGACACTGGAGAATATAGACTTTCCACCAAAACGTGCAAGTAGTTCATCGAGAGGCGGAGATGAGTCGCGCATCGGTAGAATAACTTTGTTGATGCGGCGAGCATCCAGACAAAGCCGCACAGCCCCATCGGCTTTCCCTACACAGATGATTGGGTTACTGTAAGGTGACGAACATCGTTCAATAACCCCCCAATCCAGCATCCTTTGGAGTTCCTTCTCTACCGCAGGCCGTCTGGCAAAAGGCACTGGGTATGGGCGAATTTTGAACGGAACATCTTCGGACACGGTGAACCGACACGTATAGAGCTGGTTGAGTCCAGGGCGGTCCCTAAAAATGTGAGTGAATTCCTGGAGAAGACATAATAGACCTTGTCGTTGTTCAACCGTAATCTCAGCGCCTTTGGACATAAGTTCGTTGAGCTGAGTTGGTAGTGGATCTCTGGGACATACGTGGTTGTCAATATAGTTAATTTCCAAATTTCGAGGTGGTGATGAAAATCTGTCCAAACTATTCATACTAGAGAGACAGTGTTCCAATCCAGTGGGCACGACGTGTTCGGTAGTATAATGGACATTTAGACGGGTAATTTGCGCAGCTGGAACCATTCCATCGTCGCCTTTGAATGAATATTCTTTTCCCCATTGAGGAAATTTGATGCAGTGTTCAGAATAGTCAAGAACAACTCCGTATTTGGATAACCAGTCATCTCCAAGGATGATGGGGGTAGCAAGATGTGGGACCACGAGGAAAACACCTGGGGCGTCTTTTTCAAACAATACCAGTGGCATGAATACTTGCTTCGTGATTTTCTTGCTTCGCCCACGCACGGCTGTTGAGATGGTAACTCCAGTTACAGGTAAGATCGACAAAAACTTAGAGGTGAGAGACTGGTTCTTGATATTGGCAAAAAATTCTTCAGATATGGCCGAAACGGAGGCTCCAGAATCGAGCAAGGCAGAACCAGATACACCACACACTTCGATGGGAACTTCCGGACGGTGTGGAACGTGTCCCTGGGATTCGTTCGAGGTGGTGATCGGTGGGTGGCAATCGGATGACAATCCAGTCTCGTCAGGTGCCGTATTCACTGGCGAGACTGTGGTTCGTTTCCCGAAGCGTTTAGCTGATGAATCGGTTCTTCATTTTGAGCCGGAGGACGGTGATCATTTTGGGGACCTCGATTCGGACCGTTTCGGTAGTTGTTGCGATTATTATTACGCGGTTGATATCCTCTCCGTTCGTGAGGATCTCGTGGTGGCTGGTCATGGTTTCGTGCTGATGGTGTTGGCCCGTGATCTGACTGGCGGGGGCCTGGGGCCTCGCAGAAGGACGTAGATTCCTCAATCTCTGTCAATACGGCCAACAAAGCGTTCGTCGTTTGGGGGCCCCGACCGCGGATGGCCATCCCCAACGTAGATGGGTAATGCTGTATGATTATGCCAACAAGATCAAATTGATCGATGGGGGGAGATAAGTATTTAGCTTTAGCAATCCAGGTCATAGCATGAGTGTTGATCCCCACTGGTGAACGGTATTGATAGGGTTGGAAAATTTCATTCCGAATTTTTCTTTGTGTGGCTGCAGACCAAAACTGCTGGCGGAACAACCTCTTTACCTCCTCATAGGTGGTCGGAACAGGCATCAGTGAATCAAACCATACTCGGGAACCTCTGGTCAACCGTCGTTGAAACAGTTCAACACGTTGATCGTCGTGTGGACAATTATACAAGAAGTATTGGTCCAGCTGGTTTAAGAACTTCTCTGGGTGTACATCCTGACGATGGCCTGTGAACTCAGACACAACATCAGTAAAACGTTCCGATTGACTAATCGACGCAGACACATTAGACTGGCCATACGGATTTGGTAACTGTCGAGAGTCATTGATATGGGCCTCCGTCGAATTGTATGTCGGCTGGAATGATTGCGCTTGAGATGTAGAGTGGATCGGAGGTACCTTTAAGTCGGATTGTATCTGTTTCACAGTTTCTTTAAGGGATTCGACGTCGGTGTGGATCTTCGCTACACTTTCATCGGATTTCGTGTGTGCAGTTCGCTGTTCGATCGAGTTGCGGTGAAGAATGGCGATATTTTTTTCAGTTTTATCCACCCGCAACTCAACTGCATCTTGCCGTTTGGTAAAACCAATAAACTGAGTTTCCAGACGGTCAAACCGTTGTGCATGATCGCTGGCATGGCCATTCATAATAGCGATAAGATCGGCGAGGGTAGGTTCAACTTTGGTAGGCTGCGGAAGGACATTCTCTGTTCCCATCCCTGCTTGGGAAACCGTGGTTACAGTTTTAATTGGTGTATCCGACGTGGTAGTTGGTGGTGACATCGCGGGCGTCGTAGGCTGGAGAAGGCGGTCAATTAGACGATCTGGAGGATGAGTATCTCGCTTACCAGCGGCGTACATAAATGTAGGCACGGAAAATCAAACAATCGAAATGCAAAAAAAAAAAAACACAAACCGTAGAACTGAAACTCTAACCCACAATGAATTCCAACAGGAACTTAAGAATGAATAAATAAATAAGTATTGACCCACTAGAGTGCAGGCTCGGAAAGTGCAGACGAAAATTTTATGTCGTAAGACAAATAACGTCGATAATACAAAAAATAAATTTACGATACTATATCAATGGAAATCGTCGCCGGGACGCCGGGACGACACATAAGAACACAATAGTAGGTTGGCAAATATACTTAAAAGTCACCGTGGCGTGGTATATAATTTTAAATATTTGAATAAAGCAAAATGAAAATTAATAAAAAACAGTAAATAATTTATCATCCATAAAGATAAACGATAAACGAAAACACATAATTACATCAACAGATCTAATAAAAATACACAGCAACAGACAAATTTGTTGATGAGACCTAAATTGATTCAACGATACATTGGTTAACAGGGCTGAAATTATAGAATAAAATAATTCATCAATAGCACAATCAGATAGTGTTAATAAATTTACCCACGACTCGGCGGTCGACGAGGCTGAAACAACAAATTGAACAGTAAATAACCATAACGTAAAATTAAATGAATGCGGTGTTATGCACCACAACAAGTACTAATACACTCCCACTAGGTGGGCACACTACTCTCGATAACGAGATACCTAACAATACGTACACGAGACGTATGAACGAAAACACAGACGTGTGACTACCTAATGCGTGTGACGTGCGAGCGCTATTATCACCGTGGGATACAGCTTATGGGCAGCTTAAAACTAACCATCAGTGTGTGTACGGGCCTAGCGGGCTAAATATGTATGATGGTCTTGGTCTACCAACCGAAATCTAACAATATATTTTTTACGAAAAAAAAAAATCTACTAGCAACATATTTTAAAATTTAATCGTTCATAATTTCATCAAGATTAACATAATCGTATTTGTAATATTATGCGATCTGTTTGCGCGTGGATTCATACAGCGTATACGGAATGATCATCGTTACGATATGTATGCCAGGCGGGCAATGCCGAGACCTATTACATATATACATTATACACCTCGGTCGCTATTCAGCGAAAACCGGTCAAAAAAAAAAAAACAATGAACTTATTCGAACGGATAATAAAAATAATAATAATAGTTAATCATAATATTGCGTTACGTAGACACCGTTAGATAGGGAATGGGGAACGTTCGCACGGCCTTGCCGGAACGACACGTACCCAAACATAGATAATGAACGGTAGACGGCGGTAGACCGATAACTGATACGTTAAATTTATGCACGGTTACATCATCAAACCTGATAAAGGAAACGAGACATATACACAGGCACACACACTGACGCGTACAGAATTATATCTTGAAATATAACTTATATTACTAGCCGCCGACCAAAATCCAACGCGATGACGACCAACCCCTTCGGTGATCGTGATGTTCGACAACTCCGTGACATCATCAGCGGCAATCGCGGTGACGACGGAATACGGCACACACGCAAACAGCCTCAGGTCCCACCATAAGCACGGGCGCACAGCACAACATCAATCGCTGCATATTATGTTGGACACAATACATGGGTTGTTACCATGGGCATTCCTGAAAATACACGCAGGCAACAGTGGTTCTTGGACAGTATATTACTAACAAACGTGGCCGGTATTTTCCTAGACGTGCTGAAAACAATATCACCTATACATACATATTATATAATATTATGTCTCTGTCCAATCTTGACCTTTTTTTAGAACCATTTTTTACTTGGACCCGTAGTAGTGCAAACCCTATAATAGACACGTGAAGTGCTCATACTACCTATGTGTCATGTTTTTTATTCTATATTTTTTTTATTTTTTTTTTTTTTTTAAATTAATTATAGTCATAATTAATATCCTGGCAAGGTCGCCATCTGTGACAACTCGAGTCATATCGCTCATGACCCGAGAGTCATGTGGTCGAGTTAGGTCGCCAACCACGAGCCGAGACCCCAAAAGGTCGGAGCACCGTGGATTTTTGTACAGTTTGAACCAGGCATTGGAGAAAACTTAACATTAAGAATAAAAGAACACGACACGCTATTTAGGTAAAAAAATCAGATATATTGTTTTACGTTCGCGCCGAGAAAGCCATTGGCATAAAACTCGGACAGAATTAAGAAAATAAAAGTTAATAATAATAATAATGACACTAATAAGCCAAAATGGCAATAATAATAATAATAATAATAATAATTAGCCCAAAATGGCGATAATAATAATAATAATAATAATAATAAGGATAACACCAATAAGCCAAAATGGCAATAATAATAATAAATCAATCATTAATCAGCCCAAAATGGCGATAATAATAAGAATAATAAGGATACCGGCCACGGTGTTAAATTTATGTATGAGTACAGTTTTGGGTACGTACATTACCATTTACCACCATCATGCTCATTGTGCGTCGCCCGATGGCGCTACGGCGATCGCGGTTTTCTACTCCGTCAACATTGCACTAGATCGGCGTATAGGACAGAAACTGAAGTCCGTCGGCTTAGTCGGCTCGTATACGCACGAAAAAGGCGACGGGGAACAGAGACAGTATGAGTAGAAAGACAGAGAGAGAGCGTGTAGATATGTAAAATAATCGGCCGATATCCCTATACACGGTATTAGTTAGCGTGGCCCAGGCAGTGGAGACAATAGAGGGGAGCGTGTGTGCGTTCGTCGCACCGGTAGGTACCTATTGTCGTCGGTCGGCGGACTTGGACCCACGGGACAAAGTCGCTATCGCACGCACACGGAAACATTATCTATGTATAAACTATACAGTATAGGCTATAATATTATAGCCTAGTTTATACTAATGGTCAACTGGTCACTCATCTTTGATCGTCACAGAAACCCCCCTGTAGAAATTGGGGCACGTGGGAACAATTTTCTACACTGAAAGACAGAACATGATGTGGGTGACGTGTTTGACTATGACGATAGTTTGCGTTGGGGGACCTCTTTTACTCCAGCCGGTTGAAGTGGACTCGGTCCTGGCGTGATGTACCGACGCAAGTGGATGATATTATAGGTCCCTATAATCCGATTTGTTTCTGCTTCGGCTACTGTGTAAGCAGTTTGTGACGAAACTCGCACAATAACGTATGGTCCTTGATACAACAAAAAGAATTTGTGAATTTGTTTATCGACCGCAGAACTCAAACGATGTGTTCGTACCAACACACGATCTCCGATGACAAACCTTGTCACTCGACCCTGTTGGTCATGACGTAAACGCCGTCGCTCGGCGTGGGACTGCTGTACCTCACGTGCGAGAATCATTTTTGTTTTCTGAGACAGTGCGACCCTGAGTGGAAAAGAGACTACAGCACTAAATGGGTTGTACCGTTCGAGGGTGAGAAACAATTCTTGCGGCGTACATCCTGTCGCTTCATGTACAGTGTTGTTTAGTACCCATTCAATATATCCGAGGTGTCTTGGCCACTCAGCATGATCTTGGTTACAGTAAGTTCGAAACATCCTCCCGAGTTCCCGCATAACTCGTTCGGCCGGGTTCGACTGGGGGTGGTATACTGATGTCAGCGTTGGAGGAATTCCTCTTTCCCGAAGGCGGTTCTGCCAGACCTTGCTTGTGAACTGGGCGCCGTGATCTGACACTACACACCTTGGACTACCGTACGTGGCGATGTAATCGTTGATCATTCGATTTGTAACCGTGACTGCAGTGGCTTTCTTGATTGCATACAAGCGGACATATCTAGAGAAATTATCTAAAACCACAAAAACGTATCGTACGTTATTCCAACCCTGTGGAAGTGGACCGTACAAATCCACCAGAACGCGACCAAGGGGAACGTCAGCAAGGACTGACTTCAGCTCACCTTCTTGGCGTTGAGTTGACGCCTTGGTTCGTTGACATAAGTCACACGCGCGTACCACCGAACGTACACGGGTCTGGAGGTGCTTAAAAAAAACAGAAATCCCGAATAGCTAGAATTGTTTTCTTTGGCCCTACGTGTCCGAAATGGTGATGTACCGAAACGATAAGTTCGTCGATCCGATGGTTTGGGACACAGACCAACCATTGGTCGCTGCTTGCGTGGCGACGATAGAAAAGAACACCTTCTACAAGGCAGTAGTATTGACTTTGTGGCCAGGCCTCTGGACTGTCTTCGTTAAGGATATCCATAATCTTTTTCAATGGTGGGTCGTCTTTTTGCGAGGACAAGATAGCTTGGAAACACGGTAGTTGTCGATCACGTTCTTTCCGAACACTTATAGGAGTGGTTAATAGAATACTGGGACCACTTAATGACCTGGATACCTCTTCATTCCGTCCTACTGGGTTTCGCGATAACGCGTCCAGGATATTCTCTGACCCGGGAATATAGGTGATCCGCAAATCGAATTGTTGCAGAAGTAGTGTCCAACGAGTAAGACGTGCATTTCTCAGACGACACTGGAAAAGGAACGTCAGCGCTTGGTGGCCCGTGAGCACCTGAACAGGATATCCCAGAATAAATACGCGGAACTTTTCACAAGCGAAAACCACCGACAAGAGTTCTAACTCGGTAATGGAGTAATTTCGTTCCGCAGAGTTCAGGGTTCGGCTGGCGAACAAAATCGTTCGGCGCTCTCCGTCAGACGTAAGCTGGAACAACTCGGCTCCCAACCCGAGTATACTGGCGTCGGTCTGCAAGTAAAATACCTGATCGAACAAGGGGTGTGAGAGGTACTGTTCGGTAAACGATTGCTTCACGCGGTCAAACATTTTGAGCTCTTCTTCACCAAAATTCCAGGGGACCCCTTGCTTAATGAGATTGATCAAAGGAGCAATTAAAGAAGCGTGATGATCGGCGAACTTCCGGTAGAAATTGCAGAAACCAATGAACGACTGTAGTTCTTTTTTAGTACGTGGCTTGGGAAAACTGCGGATGGCCATAAGCTTCTCGGGGTCCATGGACATCCCGGACGGACTAATAATATGGCCCAGAAACTTGATCTGCTGTTTAACGAATTCACACTTAGTGAGCTTCAGCGTCATGCCCGACACGGCGATTTTCCGGAAGAGAATACGGAGACGTTGAAGGTGTTTGTCGAAACTGAATGATGATACCAGTAGATCGTCGACGTAGATGTGCAGATCATCCATCTTGTCTTCACAGTCTGGGAGCGACACATTAAGAACAGCTTCGAGGGCGTGGCCGAACGCGGTATTGGATATGTTCAACCCGAACGGGACGACAGTGAACTGATATGTCCGACCGTCGTAGACAAACGCTGTATATTTACGGACCTCCTGGTGTAAGGGCACTTGCCAGTATCCTGCAGTAAAATCGACACTAGAGAATATAGACTTTCCACCAAAACGTGCAAGTAGTTCATCGAGAGGCGGAGATGAGTCGCGCATCGGTAGAATAACTTTGTTGATGCGGCGAGCATCCAGACAAAGCCGCACAGCCCCATCGGCTTTCCCTACACAGATGATTGGGTTACTGTAAGGTGACGAACATCGTTCAACAACCCCCCAATCCAGCATCCTTTGGAGTTCCTTCTCTACCGCAGGCCGTCTGGCAAAAGGCACTGGGTATGGGCGAATTTTGAACGGAACATCTTCGGACACGGTGAACCGACACGTATAGAGCTGGTTGAGTCCAGGGCGGTCACTAAAAATGTGAGTGAATTCCTGGAGAAGACATAATAGACCTTGTCGTTGTTCAACCGTAATCTCAGCGCCTTTGGACATAAGTTCGTTGAGCTGAGTTGGTAGTGGATCTCTGGGACATACGTGGTTGTCAATATAGTTAATTTCCAAATTTCGAGGTGGTGATGAAAATCTGTCCAAACTATCCATACTAGAGAGACAGTGTTCCAATCCAGTGGGCACGACGTGTTCGGTAGTATAATGGACATTTAGACGGGTAATTTGCGCAGCTGGAACCATTCCATCGTCGCCTTTGAATGAATATTCTTTTCCCCATTGAGGAAATTTGATGCAGTGTTCAGAATAGTCAAGAACAACTCCGTATTTGGATAACCAGTCATCTCCAAGGATGATGGGGGTAGCAAGATGTGGGACCACGAGGAAAACACCTGGGGCGTCTTTTTCAAACAATACCAGTGGCATGAATACTTGCTTCGTGATTTTCTTGCTTCGCCCACGCACGGCTGTTGAGATGGTAACTCCAGTTACAGGTAAGATCGACAAAAACTTAGAGGTGAGAGACCGGTTCTTGATATTGGCAAAAAATTCTTCAGATATGGCCGAAACGGAGGCTCCAGAATCGAGCAAGGCAGAACCAGATACACCACACACTTCGATGGGAACTTCCGGACGGTGTGGAACGTGTCCCTGGGATTCGTTCGAGGTGGTGATCGGTGGGTGGCAATCGGATGACAATCCAGTCTCGTCAGGTGCCGTATTCACTGGCGAGACTGTGGTTCGTTTCCCGAAGCGTTTAGCTGATGAATCGGTTCTTCATTTTGAGCCGGAGGACGGTGATCATTTTGGGGACCTCGATTCGGACCGTTTCGGTAGTTGTTGCGATTATTATTACGCGGTTGATATCCTCTCCGTTCGTGAGGATCTCGTGGTGGCTGGTCATGGTTTCGTGCTGATGGTGTTGGCCCGTGATCTGACTGGCGGGGGCCTGGGGCCTCGCAGAAGGACGTAGATTCCTCAATCTCTGTCAATACGGCCAACAAAGCGTTCGTCGTCTGGGGGCCCCGACCGCGGATGGCCATCCCCAACGTAGATGGGTAATGCTGTATGATTATGCCAACAAGATCAAATTGATCGATGGGGGGAGATAAGTATTTAGCTTTAGCAATCCAGGTCATAGCATGAGTGTTGATCCCCACTGGTGAACGGTATTGATAGGGTTGGAAAATTTCATTCCGAATTTTTCTTTGTGTGGCTGCAGACCAAAACTGCTGGCGGAACAACCTCTTTACCTCCTCATAGGTGGTCGGAACAGGCATCAGTGAATCAAACCATACTCGGGAACCTCTGGTCAACCGTCGTTGAAACAGTTCAACACGTTGATCGTCGTGTGGACAATTATACAAGAAGTATTGGTCCAGCTGGTTTAAGAACTTCTCTGGGTGTACATCCTGACGATGGCCTGTGAACTCAGACACAACATCAGTAAAACGTTCCGATTGACTAATCGACGCAGACACATTAGACTGGCCATACGGATTTGGTAACTGTCGAGAGTCATTGATATGGGCCTCCGTCGAATTGTATGTCGGCTGGAATGATTGCGCTTGAGATGTAGAGTGGATCGGAGGTACCTTTAAGTCGGATTGTATCTGTTTCACAGTTTCTTTAAGGGATTCGACGTCGGTGTGGATCTTCGCTACACTTTCATCGGATTTCGTGTGTGCAGTTCGCTGTTCGATCGAGTTGCGGTGAAGAATGGCGATATTTTTTTCAGTTTTATCCACCCGCAACTCAACTGCATCTTGCCGTTTGGTAAAACCAATAAACTGAGTTTCCAGACGGTCAAACCGTTGTGCATGATCGCTGGCATGGCCATTCATAATAGCGATAAGATCGGCGAGGGTAGGTTCAACTTTGGTAGGCTGCGGAAGGACATTCTCTGTTCCCATCCCTGCTTGGGAAACCGTGGTTACAGTTTTAATTGGTGTATCCGACGTGGTAGTTGGTGGTGACATCGCGGGCGTCGTAGGCTGGAGAAGGCGGTCAATTAGACGATCTGGAGGATGAGTATCTCGCTTACCAGCGGCGTACATAAATGTAGGCACGGAAAATCAAACAATCGAAATGCAAAAAAAAAAAACACAAACCGTAGAACTGAAACTCTAACCCACAATGAATTCCAACAGGAACTTAAGAATGAATAAATAAATAAGTATTGACCCACTAGAGTGCAGGCTCGGAAAGTGCAGACGAAAATTTTATGTCGTAAGACAAATAACGTCGATAATACAAAAAATAAATTTACGATACTATATCAATGGAAATCGTCGCCGGGACGCCGGGACGACACATAAGAACACAATAGTAGGTTGGCAAATATACTTAAAAGTCACCGTGGCGTGGTATATAATTTTAAATATTTGAATAAAGCAAAATGAAAATTAATAAAAAACAGTAAATAATTTATCATCCATAAAGATAAACGATAAACGAAAACACATAATTACATCAACAGATCTGATAAAAATACACAGCAACAGACAAATTTGTTGATGAGACCTAAATTGATTCAACGATACATTGGTTAACAGGGCTGAAATTATAGAATAAAATAATTCATCAATAGCACAATCAGATAGTGTTAATAAATTTACCCACGACTCGGCGGTCGACGAGGCTGAAACAACAAATTGAACAGTAAATAACCATAACGTAAAATTAAATGAATGCGGGTGTTATGCACCACAACAAGTACTAATACACTCCCACTAGGTGGGCACACTACTCTCGATAACGAGATACCTAACAATACGTACACGAGACGTATGAACGAAAACACAGACGTGTGACTACCTAATGCGTGTGACGTGCGGGCGCTATTATCACCGTGGGATACAGCTTATGGGCAGCTTAAAACTAACCATCAGTGTGTGTACGGGCCTAGCGGGCTAAATATGTATGGTCTTGGTCTACCAACCGAAATCTAACAATATATTTTTTACGAAAAAAAAATCTACTAGCAACATATTTTAAAATTTAATCGTTCATAATTTCATCAAGATTAACATAATCGTATTTGTAATATTATGCGATCTGTTTGCGCGTGGATTCATACAGCGTATACGGAATGATCATCGTTACGATATGTATGCCAGGCGGGCAATGCCGAGACCTATTACATATATACATTATACACCTCGGTCGCTATTCAGCGAAAACCGGTCAAAAAAAAAAAACAATGAACTTATTCGAACGGATAATAAAAATAATAATAATAGTTAATCATAATATTGCGTTACGTAGACACCGTTAGATAGGGAATGGGGAACGTTCGCACGGCCTTGCCGGAACGACACGTACCCAAACATAGATAATGAACGGTAGACGGCGGTAGACCGATAACTGATACGTTAAATTTATGCACGGTTACATCATCAAACCTGATAAAGGAAACGAGACATATACACAGGCACACACACTGACGCGTACAGAATTATATCTTGAAATATAACTTATATTACTAGCCGCCGACCAAAATCCAACGCGATGACGACCAACCCCTTCGGTGATCGTGATGTTCGACAACTCCGTGACATCATCAGCGGCAATCGCGGTGACGACGGAATACGGCACACACGCAAACAGCCTCAGGTCCCACCATAAGCACGGGCGCACAGCACAACATCAATCGCTGCATATTATGTTGGGACACAATACATGGGTTGTTACCATGGGCATTCCTGAAAATACACGCAGGCAACAGTGGTTCTTGGACAGTATATTACTAACAAACGTGGCCGGTATTTTCCTAGACGTGCTGAAAACAATATCACCTATACATACATATTATATAATATTATGTCTCTGTCCGGTCTTGACCTTTTTTTAGAACCATTTTTTACTTGGACCCGTAGTAGTGCAAACCCTATAATAGACACGTGAAGTGCTCATACTACCTATGTGTCATGTTTTTTATTCTATATTTTTTTTTTTTTTTTTTTTAAATTAATTATAGTCATAATTAATATCCTGGCAAGGTCGCCATCTGTGACAACTCGAGTCATATCGCTCATGACCCGAGAGTCATGTGGTCGAGTTAGGTCGCCAACCACGAGCCGAGACCCCAAAAGGTCGGAGCACCGTGGATTTTTGTACAGTTTGAACCAGGCATTGGAGAAAACTTAACATTAAGAATAAAAGAACACGACACGCTATTTAGGTAAAAAAATTAGATATATTGTTTTACGTTCGCGCCGAGAAAGCCATTGGCATAAAACTCGGACAGAATTAAGAAAATAAAAGTTAATAATAATAATAATGACACTAATAAGCCAAAATGGCAATAATAATAATAATAATAATAAGGATAACACCAATAAGCCAAAATGGCAATAATAATAATAAATCAATCATTAATCAGCCCAAAATGGCGATAATAATAAGAATAATAAGGATAACACCAATAAGCCAAAATGGCAATAATAATAATAAATCAATCATTAATCAGCCCAAAATGGCGATAATAATAAGAATAATAAGGATACCGGCCACGGTGTTAAATTTATGTATGAGTACAGTTTTGGGTACGTACATTACCATTTACCACCATCATGCTCATTGTGCGTCGCCCGATGGCGCTACGGCGATCGCGGTTTTCTACTCCGTCAACATTGCACTAGATCGGCGTATAGGACAGAAACTGAAGTCCGTCGGCTTAGTCGGCTCGTATACGCACGAAAAAGGCGACGGGGAACAGAGACAGTATGAGTAGAAAAACAGAGAGAGAGCGTGTAGATATGTAAAATAATCGGCCGATATCCCTATACACGGTATTAGTTAGCGTGGCCCAGGCAGTGGAGACAATAGAGGGGAGCGTGTGTGCGTTCGTCGCACCGGTAGGTATTGTCGTCGGTCGGCGGACTTGGACCCACGGGACAAAGTCGCTATCGCACGCACACGGAAACATTATCTATGTATAAACTATACAGTATAGGCTATAATATTATAGCCTAGTTTATACTGATGGTCAACTGGTCACTCATCTTTGATCGTCACAGAAACCCCCCTGTAGAAATTGGGGCACGTGGGAACAATTTTCTACACTGAAAGACAGAACATGATGTGGGTGACGTGTTTGACTATGACGATAGTTTGCGTTGGGGGACCTCTTTTACTCCAGCCGGTTGAAGTGGACTCGGTCCTGGCGTGATGTACCGACGCAAATGGATGATATTATAGGTCCCTATAATCCGATTTGTTTCTGCTTCGGCTACCGTGTAAGCAGTTTGTGACGAAACTCGCACAATAACGTATGGTCCTTGATACAACAAAAATAATTTGTGAATTTGTTTATCGACCGCAGAACTCAAACGATGTGTTCGTACCAACACACGATCTCCGATGACAAACCTTGTCACTCGACCCTGTTGGTCATGACGTAAACGCCGTCGCTCGGCGTGGGACTGCTGTACCTCACGTGCGAGAATCATTTTTGTTTTCTGAGACAGTGCGACCCTGAGTGGAAAAGAGACTACAGCACTAAATGGGTTGTACCGTTCGAGGGTGAGAAACAATTCTTGCGGCGTACATCCTGTCGCTTCATGTACAGTGTTGTTTAGTACCCATTCAATATATCCGAGGTGTCTTGGCCACTCAGCATGATCTTGGTTACAGTAAGTTCGAAACATCCTCCCGAGTTCCCGCATAACTCGTTCGGCCGGGTTCGACTGGGGGTGGTATACTGATGTCAGCGTTGGAGGAATTCCTCTTTCCCGAAGGCGGTTCTGCCAGACCTTGCTTGTGAACTGGGCGCCGTGATCTGACACTACACACCTTGGACTACCGTACGTGGCGATGTAATCGTTGATCATTCGATTTGTAACCGTGACTGCAGTGGCTTTCTTGATTGCATACAAGCGGACATATCTAGAGAAATTATCTAAAACCACAAAAACGTATCGTACGTTATTCCAACCCTGTGGAAGTGGACCGTACAAATCCACCAGAACGCGACCAAGGGGAACGTCAGCAAGGACTGACTTCAGCTCACCTTCTTGGCGTTGAGTTGACGCCTTGGTTCGTTGACATAAGTCACACGCGCGTACCACCGAACGTACACGGGTCTGGAGGTGCTTAAAAAAACAGAAATCCCGAATAGCTAGAATTGTTTTCTTTGGCCCTACGTGTCCGAAATGGTGATGTACCGAAACGATAAGTTCGTCGATCCGATGGTTTGGGACACAGACCAACCATTGGTCGCTGCTTGCGTGGCGACGATAGAAAAGAACACCTTCAACAAGGCAGTAGTATTGACTTTGTGGCCAGGCCTCTGGACTGTCTTCGTTAAGGATATCCATAATCTTTTTCAATGGTGGGTCGTCTTTTTGCGAGGACAAGATAGCTTGGAAACACGGTAGTTGTCGATCACGTTCTTTCCGAACACTTATAGGAGTGGTTAATAGAATACTGGGACCACTTAATGACCTGGATACCTCTTCATTCCGTCCTACTGGGTTTCGCGATAACGCGTCCAGGATATTCTCTGACCCGGGAATATATGTGATCCGCAAATCGAATTGTTGCAGAAGTAGTGTCCAACGAGTAAGACGTGCATTTCTCAGACGACACTGGAAAAGGAACGTCAGCGCTTGGTGGTCCGTGAGCACCTGAACAGGATATCCCAGAATAAATACGCGGAACTTTTCACAAGCGAAAACCACCGACAAGAGTTCTAACTCGGTAATGGAGTAATTTCGTTCCGCAGAGTTCAGGGTTCGGCTGGCGAACAAAATCGTTCGGCGCTCTCCGTCAGACGTAAGCTGGAACAACTCGGCTCCCAACCCGAGTATACTGGCGTCGGTCTGCAAGTAAAATACCTGATCGAACAAGGGGTGTGAGAGGTACTGTTCGGTAAACGATTGCTTCACGCGGTCAAACATTTTGAGCTCTTCTTCACCAAACTTCCAGGGGACACCTTGCTTAATGAGATTGATCAAAGGAGCAATTAAAGAAGCGTGATGATCGGCGAACTTCCGGTAGAAATTGCAGAAACCAATGAACGACTGTAGTTCTTTTTTAGTACGTGGCTTGGGAAAACTGCGGATGGCCATAAGCTTCTCGGGGTCCATGGACATCCCGGACGGACTAATAATATGGCCCAGAAACTTGATCTGCTGTTTAACGAATTCACACTTAGTGAGCTTCAGCGTCATGCCCGACACGGCGATTTTCCGGAAGAGAATACGGAGACGTTGAAGGTGTTCGTCGAAACTGAATGATGATACCAGTAGATCGTCGACGTAGATGTGCAGATCATCCATCTTGTCTTCACAGTCTGGGAGCGACACATTAAGAACAGCTTCGAGGGCGTGGCCGAACGCGGTATTGGATATGTTCAACCCGAACGGGACGACAGTGAACTGATATGTCCGACCGTCGTAGACAAACGCTGTATATTTACGGACCTCCTGGTGTAAGGGCACTTGCCAGTATCCTGCAGTAAAATCGACACTGGAGAATATAGACTTTCCACCAAAACGTGCAAGTAGTTCATCGAGAGGCGGAGATGAGTCGCGCATCGGTAGAATAACTTTGTTGATGCGGCGAGCATCCAGACAAAGCCGCACAGCCCCATCGGCTTTCCCTACACAGATGATTGGGTTACTGTAAGGTGACGAACATCGTTCAACAACCCCCCAATCCAGCATCCTTTGGAGTTCCTTCTCTACCGCAGGCCGTCTGGCAAAAGGCACTGGGTATGGGCGAATTTTGAACGGAACATCTTCGGACACGGTGAACCGACACGTATAGAGCTGGTTGAGTCCAGGGCGGTCACTAAAAATGTGAGTGAATTCCTGGAGAAGACATAATAGACCTTGTCGTTGTTCAACCGTAATCTCAGCGCCTTTGGACATAAGTTCGTTGAGCTGAGTTGGTAGTGGATCTCTGGGACATACGTGGTTGTCAATATAGTTAATTTCCAAATTTCGAGGTGGTGATGAAAATCTGTCCAAACTATTCATACTAGAGAGACAGTGTTCCAATCCAGTGGGCACGACGTGTTCGGTAGTATAATGGACATTTAGACGGGTAATTTGCGCAGCTGGAACCATTCCATCGTCGCCTTTGAATGAATATTCTTTTCCCCATTGAGGAAATTTGATGCAGTGTTCAGAATAGTCAAGAACAACTCCGTATTTGGATAACCAGTCATCTCCAAGGATGATGGGGGTAGCAAGATGTGGGACCACGAGGAAAACACCTGGGGCGTCTTTTTCAAACAATACCAGTGGCATGAATACTTGCTTCGTGATTTTCTTGCTTCGGCCACGCACGGCTGTTGAGATGGTAACTCCAGTTACAGGTAAGATCGACAAAAACTTAGAGGTGAGAGACCGGTTCTTGATATTGGCAAAAAATTCTTCAGATATGGCCGAAACGGAGGCTCCAGAATCGAGCAAGGCAGAACCAGATACACCACACACTGATAAACGAAAACACATAATTACATCAACAGATCTGATAAAAATACACAGCAACAGACAAATTTGTTGATGAGACCTAAATTGATTCGACGATACATTGGTTAACAGGGCTGAAATTATAGAATAAAATAATTCATCAATAGCACAATCAGATAGTGTTAATAAATTTACCCACGACTCGGCGGTCGACGAGGCTGAAACAACAAATTGAACAGTAAATAACCATAACGTAAAATTAAATGAATGCGGTGTTATGCACCACAACAAGTACTAATACACTCCCACTAGGTGGGCACACTACTCTCGATAACGAGATACCTAACAATACGTACACGAGACGTATGAACGAAAACACAGACGTGTGACTACCTAATGCGTGTGACGTGCGGGCGCTATTATCACCGTGGGATACAGCTTATGGGCAGCTTAAAACTAACCATCAGTGTGTGTACGGGCCTAGCGGGCTAAATATGTATGGTCTTGGTCTACCAACCGAAATCTAACAATATATTTTTTACGAAAAAAAAAAAAATCTACTAGCAACATATTTTAAAATTTAATCGTTCATAATTTCATCAAGATTAACATAATCGTATTTGTAATATTATGCGATCTGTTTGCGCGTGGATTCATACAGCGTATACGGAATGATCATCGTTACGATATGTATGCCAGACGGGCAATGCCGAGACCTATTACATATATACATTATACACCTCGGTCGCTATATTCAGCGAAAACCGGTCAAAAAAAAAAAACAATGAACTTATTCGAACGGATAATAAAAATAATAATAATAGTTAATCATAATATTGCGTTACGTAGACACCGTTAGATAGGGAATGGGGAACGTTCGCACGGCCTTGCCGGAACGACACGTACCCAAACATAGATAATGAACGGTAGACGGCGGTAGACCGATAACTGATACGTTAAATTTATGCACGGTTACATCATCAAACCTGATAAAGGAAACGAGACATATACACAGGCACACACACTGACGCGTACAGAATTATATCTTGAAATATAACTTATATTACTAGCCGCCGACCAAAATCCAACGCGATGACGACCAACCCCTTCGGTGATCGTGATGTTCGACAACTCCGTGACATCATCAGCGGCAATCGCGGTGACGACGGAATACGGCACACACGCAAACAGCCTCAGGTCCCACCATAAGCACGGGCGCACAGCACAACATCAATCGCTGCATATTATGTTGGACACAATACATGGGTTGTTACCATGGGCATTCCTGAAAATACACGCAGGCAACAGTGGTTCTTGGACAGTATATTACTAACAAACGTGGCCGGTATTTTCCTAGACGTGCTGAAAACAATATCACCTATACATACATATTATATAATATTATGTCTCTGTCCAATCTTGACCTTTTTTTAGAACCATTTTTTACTTGGACCAGTAGTAGTGCAAACCCTATAATAGACACGTGAAGTGCTCATACTACCTATGTGTCATGTTTTTTATTCTATATTTTTTTTTTTTTTTTTTTTTAAATTAATTATAGTCATAATTACTATCCTGGCAAGGTCGCCATCTGTGACAACTCGAGTCATATCGCTCATGACCCGAGAGTCATGTGGTCGAGTTAGGTCGCCAACCACGAGCCGAGACCCCAAAAGGTCGGAGCACCGTGGATTTTTGTACAGTTTGAACCAGGCATTGGAGAAAACTTAACATTAAGAATAAAAGAACACGACACGCTATTTAGGTAAAAAAATTAGATATATTGTTTTACGTTCGCGCCGAGAAAGCCATTGGCATAAAACTCGGACAGAATTAAGAAAATAAAAGTTAATAATTATAATAATGACACTAATAAGCCAAAATGGCAATAATAATAATAAATCAATCATTAATCAGCCCAAAATGGCGATGATAATAATAATAATAATAAATCAATCATTAATCAGCCCAAAATGGCGATAATAATAAGAATAATAAGGATACCGGCCACGGTGTTAAATTTATGTATGAGTACAGTTTTGGGTACGTACATTACCATTTACCACCATCATGCTCATTGTGCGTCGCCCGATGGCGCTACGGCGATCGCGGTTTTCTACTCCGTCAACATTGCACTAGATCGGCGTATAGGACAGAAACTGAAGTCCGTCGGCTTAGTCGGCTCGTATACGCACGAAAAAGGCGACGGGGAACAGAGACAGTATGAGTAGAAAAACAGAGAGAGAGCGTGTAGATATGTAAAATAATCGGCCGATATCCCTATACACGGTATTAGTTAGCGTGGCCCAGGCAGTGGAGACAATAGAGGGGAGCGTGTGTGCGTTCGTCGCACCGGTAGGTATTGTCGTCGGTCGGCGGACTTGGACCCACGGGACAAAGTCGCTATCGCACGCACACGGAAACATTATCGATGTATATATAATATTATAGCCTAGTTTATACTGATGGTCAACTGGTCACTCATCTTTGATCGTCACAATTATTTATTTGAATTGAATAATACGGAATTTTTTTCGTTTTATTGAATAAAGCGGAAAACTGCTTAAACGGAATTTTTTGTTGGTCCCATGCGATTCCGCTTTAGACAGTTTTCACTGTAATATAACTTTGTGGTAGTTTTATTTAAATAATTTAATAATTTAGTAATGTACAATATGTTATTGCGTTTTGACGTTATGTACTGTGTGGCACGTAGCGTGTTAAAGTCGTTGAGACGTCCGTCCAATATCTATTCAGATATTAAAATTGTCTACTGGACAATCGTACTAACTGACGTCTGACAGGTGAAGCGACATTGTGACAACTGCAGACTGCAATGCTGCATTAGTGCAGTGGCCCGGTGGCTCGGTGCTGCGGCGACTGTTATTAGACCGTGCAGGTGCATTTGCGTGCGTGCGTCAGGTATTAGAGAAGGAGCAAAAAAAAAAATGAAAACTCCATATCCCTGTTCCTTTCCAAAACAATACTCAAAATTTAAAAATGTTTGATCTGAAAATCGATACTGATTCAAAAGAATAATACCTGTAACCACCGTTGCATTTTTTTCATATTTTGAAATAAATTATATATAAAAAAAATCGGCCAACGGTAGTACCTATACCAAACACGTCTAGATTATATATTCAAAGTTACAGACCCCTAACTATAAAATATAGACCAGTGGAAAGAAACTCATAATGCAAAATGTCCATTGTTAGATGCAATTTACTCTTAAAAAAATTCACCAACATTTTTTAGTATCATCTTAAACCTAGTTTTAACTAGGTATAGGTGATCTCAATTTAACGATTTAATCGAAAACAATTTACCGGATATTTCCCCTTAAATATTAAATAAAATCTTAATCGTATAAAAATAGTGAATATAAACATCTATATTTAATAACAAAAATATAATTTAGTCACTAAATTGTTCATAGCACTAAAAGGCACGTTCACACTCACCAAAAGTTACCTCGACGGTCGCTAAGCCGAACTGAGGATTGGCGACCAAACGATAACAACAGTACTCACGAAAGGCTGTCCGCAGGGAAGCGGGTACGGCCCGCACTTGTGGAGATACGCCGTTAACCCGCTCCTGTCAGAGAACTTGCCCGAAGGTACTGAGTTAGTCGCGTATGCAGATGATCATCTGGCGCTGCTGGTCTCCGGAAAGAACCGTGCCGAGCTTACGGCAAGGGGAAACGCCCTCCTCGGAAGAGCTATGCTTTGGGCGAACGAGCGTAAGCTCGTATTCTCCGCACCTAAGTCGCAGACACTATGGCTGAAGGGATCACTCTCTAAGCCGCTGGATCTCCGGCTTGGGGGCGTCAGAATAAAGCCGACGATCAATGCGAAGTATCTCGATGTGACGTTTGATCAAGGCATGAAATTTAGCGATCATCTGGCGGAAAAAGCCAAGAGCACTAACGCCCTGTTTGGTAGACTGCATGGGGTCGCGAAAACCAAATGGGGGTTAAAGAGTAATGCGTCGTTGCGACTGTACAAATCGGTATTCATCCCTCAAATGGGATACGCGGCTTCTACCTGAGCCCATGACTGTATGTCAATGGCGGTCCATAGAAACCGGGCAAACTCTGCCCAACGGCTCCCGATGCGTGCACTAACGGGAGCGTACAATACCACGTCAACGGTCGCATTACAAGTGCTTTCGGGAGTACCCCCCTTAGACCTCAACTAGTCGATCTAGCAAA
>NC_042495.1:51518569-51524522 GCF_005508785.2 Acyrthosiphon pisum
CGTAAGACCCCGAAAGACAGTCGGGACGCAAGGATCGAGGAGCTTGAGTGCCCGGACGTCGACGCAAACGCCAGAGCGATATCAGCGGTGCTAAAAGAGGCCTGCGAAAAACACATGATAACCAAAACGTGCAGAAAACACGGACCCCCGCCGTGGTGGAGGAGCACACTGAACCGAGAGTTGAGCATCCTCGGTCGCTGGAAGGCCAGACTTAGGAATTGTAAAAATACATTCCAAAGACGAGCAATCCGCCGTGCTTACGTTAAGCGAAAAACGGCGTACAAAAGACGACATTGCTTTAAAGCCAGAAGGACGGCCTGGCGAGAATTCGTCACGAACACCGGGAATAACGAACCGTGGGGCCCAGTCTTAAACTGGAACCAGACCGTCTGAGCGTCTTCCAGCAGCGATCCGGAAAACGGACGGATCGTACACCACCTCGCTCCGGGAGACTGGGGAAAGGCTTGTCGAGGCTCTAATCCCCGGAGACAGTTACGATAACGAAAGCCCCGATCAGATAGCGCTACGGGCAGAAACGGGCGTCTACGTTGGCACATTCGCGGCGGTTTGTGACGACCTCGGGCACATCGAGCCATCTGGCGGATGGTACAAAACAAGTCACCGGGCGGAGACGGTATAACGGCGAAAATACTTAAGACAATCTTGGCTAGTGCTTTCGAAGACCCTTTGGAAGCCAAATCATACCGTCCCATTAGCTTGCTCCCGGTGATCTCTAAGGCACTTGAGCAATTATAGTTAAAAGGATTCGTAATGATACGGACACCCATGTGTCGAAACGACAGTTTGGGCTTCACCAAAAACCTCTCCACGGTCGACGAGATTCGTCACGTTCTCGACTGGTCGAGTAGGAGGCGGGAGAAATACGTTCACGCCGTTTTCCTGGACATCTCGGGCGCGTTTGACTGTCTGTGGTGGGCCCAGCTTGTGAAAGACATGAAGTTTGCCAGGTGTAGCAACGGGCTTATTGAACTCACCAAAAGTTACCTCGACGGTCGCTAAGCCGAACTGAGGATTGGCGACCAAACGATAACAACAGTACTCACGAAAGGCTGTCCGCAGGGAAGCGGGTACGGCCCGCACTTGTGGAGATACGCCGTTAACCCGCTCCTGTCAGAGAACTTGCCCGAAGGTACTGAGTTAGTCGCGTATGCAGATGATCATCTGGCGCTGCTGGTCTCCGGAAAGAACCGTGCCGAGCTTACGGCAAGGGGAAACGCCCTCCTCGGAAGAGCTATGCTTTGGGCGAACGAGCGTAAGCTCGTATTCTCCGCACCTAAGTCGCAGACACTATGGCTGAAGGGATCACTCTCTAAGCCGCTGGATCTCCGGCTTGGGGGCGTCAGAATAAAGCCGACGATCAATGCGAAGTATCTCGATGTGACGTTTGATCAAGGCATGAAATTTAGCGATCATCTGGCGGAAAAAGCCAAGAGCACTAACGCCCTGTTTGGTAGACTGCATGGGGTCGCGAAAACCAAATGGGGGTTAAAGAGTAATGCGTCGTTGCGACTGTACAAATCGGTATTCATCCCTCAAATGGGATACGCGGCTTCTACCTGAGCCCATGACTGTATGTCAATGGCGGTCCATAGAAACCGGGCAAACTCTGCCCAACGGCTCCCGATGCGTGCACTAACGGGAGCGTACAATACCACGTCAACGGTCGCATTACAAGTGCTTTCGGGAGTACCCCCCTTAGACCTCAAACTAGTCGATCTAGCAAAAATTGAGGGGGGGGCAGATTCCCTAAGGACTCACATAATATGAGGGCTCTATGGTTTGAACAAATCCAAAAGGGTTCAAACGAAATTATGAATATTAATTTTGAAACGGGTATGTAATAAGTAATAACAATACACACAATTATATAAACAAGCAAACCAATAAAAAAATGTATCTATTAACGCTATAATACTAAAATACTCTTCAATGAATCATTAAGACGTAATAAGTCAGTTTACATGTTAGAAATAACAATTTAATGTTTGACGAGTTTTATTTTAGCTGCAGTATGTTCATAACATTTTTCACCAAGTTCATACGAGAACAAAACAAGGGTACAAAACATTTTAAATTATACTCCCAGACGTGGCAGAAAACTAAAACGTGATGCAGTACCTGGTTGAAGTCCCATCTATTTCAGATATTGAAGTTGGTTTAATACAAATAGAAAAATGTTATTTGTTTACTGTTGTAGTTGTGAATGTCTTGAAACATGTATGCATGGTCAAAATAATTCATTTAATCAATCACCAAAAATTTGTACACCGTCTGGATCATTTTTGGTTACAAATTTAGCTGATGAATCAACCAGGTATCTATAAACCCATTTTCTGTTATTTTGTTGAAATAGCTAAACTAATAAATTATAATAATGTCTGATATGTATACTCTGTCACTATAGGTAACCTGTTCGACAGGCAGTCCGATTGTATTTTTCTTAAATAAAAGTGGTTCTCTCTCTCTCTGTAATTCATTTAAACCTTTTTTTTTACAGTATTGAACCAGCAGTAAAAAGAACTTGTAAAATTAGTCTTTTTGATGCTTTGGAATCTGACAAAAATTTTGGGGTACAAGTTCTTGCAGATGAAGATAATGGTTCTTGCTTGTATCAAAAGTAAATAATTAAATCTTCAAAATATATTTTTGTATTTCTTCCGTGACTATAATAATATTATATTTTATATTTGCTTTTGTGTTTTGCATGACGAGTTGTAACCCATAGTAGATCGGTGACTTAAGAAGATAACCATTTGAAAATCCTAAAAGTTTGTGTCAATATAAATACTTCTTCTTAGTTCATGCGGGAGTGTAGTTTATATAATAACCTGATGAACCAAGAAACTGTATTTGATGTTGAAATATTACATCTAGCAATTTTTTTTTAAATATTTGTGACAAATGTATAAATTATTATTATTTTAAATGTATAGATTATAATTATTTTGTTTAGATACTTAAATATTTATAATTAAATACATTATTACCTTATTATTTAACTAACATGTACTCATGTAAAATAATTTACAAATGTGCACTTCTAACTTGTATTTTAAATCTTACTTTATTCATGTTTTTCTTTTTTATAACAAACTATATTGTTTGTTGGCTTAGTATTATTGTATTTTTTGTTACTACTAGAATTTATTCTTTATTCATTGTTATGCATGATGATAAAATAAATGTTAATTGTTTTTTATTAATTCCTAAATATTATTCATTTGAATTTTGAGCATAAAACCATACTTATAGATTGAAAAATGATTTTGACAATTGTAAGAAGGATAAAGAAGATCTTGTATTTGAAACTACTAGACTTCAAAATATTGTTAAACGATTAAGTGCTCAAAATGAATACTATAAAAATGTTGTTGATATGGAAAATCAAAGATTTGAAACTCGTTTCAATTATTTGTTAAACAAAATATTCAGTCCGACCCAAATTAGTCAAATTCTTCATCCAACTAAAAAAGTCTACAAGTGGTTGCCTGAAGATATATCCTCAGCAATCACTTTGCGCAGGATATCCCCTAAAGCCTACCGATATTTAAGCAATAAAAAGAATTATCCGTTACCAGGTTAGATTATACTTAATTTATAAAATGGGAAAGATTTTTTAAGAAGGAAAAGAAAATTAATATTCTTAAGTTAATTGGTTCCCAATAAATAATAAAATCTACAAAATATAAAAACAAATAAAAAAGAGTAATTATTGGGTATCATTATACCAACTATAAAATTTAATTTAAGGTTTATCTACATTAAGAAGATGGGCATCAACTTTTAAAGTGGAACCAGGAATACTGGAAGGTGTTCTAGCTCTAATGAAAGCAAAAGGTAAACAATATATTTTGTTGACAAATTTAACTCCATTAAATAAAAAAGGTTGTTTAATCAATGTTCTTAATAAAGTGTTGTATACTTATATTTATTTTTCAAGGAACACTTATGAATAGTAGAGAAAAACTCACTGTAATTTGTTTTGACGAGACTTACGTGTCTAACAGATTATGTTATGACAAAAAGAACGAACAAGTAATTGGTCCACATAAATGTGTACAAACGGTTGTAGTTAGAGGTACCAAATATTATTTGAGTTTGACTGAAAATAATAATTCAATTTACTATTACCTTATTAAATTCATTATTTAATAAAATGTAATTCAATAACAATTTAGGTCTTACAAGTAATTGGAAACAGCCAATTTTTTATAATTATGATACTAAAATGACTAAAGAATTATTATTTAACATAATTGAAGAGTTACACAAAATTGATTTCAATGTTATTTCTATGGTAAGCAACATGGGTCCTTCAAACATGAGTTTATGGCGGACCTTGAAAATTTCAATTGAAAATACATCGTTTGAACATCCAACTACTTCCAATAAAATACATGTTTTTTTAGATGTGCCTCATCTTTTGAAATTAGCCAAGAATCACCTATTCGACAAGTTGAATATTGAGAAATAAAAAGAAAATTTAACAATATAAAATAATAAATATTTATTTTTTTTAGTGGTTTTGTACTTCCAAATTCAAAGTATGTGGGTAAATCAATTTTACAGACTCTTTTGAAAATCGATTCAGGAAACTTAAAATTAGCATATCGTTTGACTGAGGGACATCTGGAAGTACAGGGTTGTGGAAGGATGAATGTAAAACTGGCTTCGCAAGTATTTTCAGATACTGTTGCTAAAGCCATAGCTTATTGTGGGGAAAAAAATTATTTAGATAAGCAAAATTGGAAAGATGTAAGAAAGGTTTTTAATTTATGTGCTTCAAATAATAGACCTATGAATATATGTTTACCTGAAAAATAGGCCTCTGAAATGATTCTGCTGTTCAATAATTGGTTTGACATCTTTAACACTCAGCATAAGTTTGATGGCGGTACTCCAAGCTATGGAGTAAATTTAGAGCATCAAGATGAGCTTCTAGATAAAATGAGTACTTTTATATTGGAAATGAGAGTATATGGAAAAAAAACCCTTGTTCCTTTTCAAAAAGGTTGTATTTTATATTTTATAATAAACATATATTGTTTTATTAATTATTTGTTGATGATTATAGGAATAGCAGTGTGCAATAAATCTTTAAAATCCATACTAAAATATTTAAAAGATGAACATGGCATGGAGTACATCATTGGTAGGAGGCTGAATCAAGATATAATAGAAAACCTATTTAGTTTTCTGAAAGGCATGACAGGTTCAGCGAGCAGTATTATAACAGCTTTGGATTTCAAATACTGGCAAGTATTTATATAGTTTGAAATTTGAATGCATTAATATAACTAAATTATGTATAACTACCTAATTATTTATAGTTTACATAAATAGTCATAAAATAATTAAATCTAAAATAAAAATGTATAATTGTGTACAAAAAAATGTTTAGCCTGAGATGGTACATACTTGGAAAACATTCAGATTTTTTATTTACCGAGAATACAAACTCACAGGTTGGTCTCGAAAACAGATTATTGACTGAAAATGAGTGTTTGACTAGTCAAATGTTGAATTTGAGTACATTTGAAACAGATGACCAAACTGAAGTAGGAAACGTACAGTCAAATATTGGTAGTGAATGTACACCAATAATCAGTGAACAGTGCTTTGATCTCCTGAGAGAATTTGAAGTAAATTAAAAATATTTTAGTACATAACTAAGTCACACAATCAAACATAGTAAATATTAATAATTAATGTGATTTAGATGGCAGAAAATGAACCTTTTAATGAGCTTGAAGAGGATAGTGCTCAATATGTAGCTGGCTATATTTGTAATCGGTTTGCCAGCCAATATCCAGATTTGATAAAACAAACAGATGATGGTGATGTTGCAGAAGACTGTTGGACTAATTTCAAGTCAAGAGGTGGTTTGAAATTACCATCAAACAATTTGATGGCAGCAATCAAATTTCTTGAA
>NC_042495.1:51524622-51525926 GCF_005508785.2 Acyrthosiphon pisum
ATTGAATTTAAATTAGTAAATGGTGATAATATTACAAAAAGTAAAGGGATAATGAAAAATATGATTAATAGATGGACACCAATCATTCAATATTTGTCTATCCCACAAGAAGTTATTGACTGTCTAGTTAGGACACGGACATTCATAAGAATGAATAATCTTAACAAACAATTAATTTCAGATAAATATCAAAAAAAAAAAGTAGAAACACGAAAAAAACAAAAATTTATCAAATAGCCATGAAATTAGTTTAATATTATATTGTATTTGTATAACACATCTTCAATAAATAGTTTTTTAATTAAAACATTTAAATTTACACCAAATAGTATAATTATTATTTATTACAATAAATCATGGTTAAATAAGTTTTAATACTAATTACTTTGGCATACCTATATTTTTTAAAACTTTTCATCGATTATAATTTATAATTTATCAGCATAATATCAAGGACCAATGAAATGCCGAGGATGACTCCCACTCTTATTTCTGATTTAATGCGTATCACTAAGTTGTGATCATAACTTGTTATTTCGTCATGTATGTACGTAATTTTTAAACGTAAATATAAATTATTCAATTTTAATGAATTATATTATATAAAACAAGAATTTGAAAAATATTCTTTGGTATTATTTATTTGAATTGAATAATACGGAATTTTTTTCGTTTTATTGAATAAAGCGGAAAACTGCTTAAACGGAATTTTTTGTTGGTCCCATGCGATCCCGCTTTAGACAGTTTTCACTGTAATATAACTTTGTGGTAGTTTTATTTAAATAATTTAATAATTTAGTAATGTACAATATGTTATTGCGTTTTGACGTTATGTACTGTGTGGCACGTAGCGTGTTAAAGTCGTTGAGACGTCCGTCCAATATCTATTCAGATATTAAAATTGTCTACTGGACAATCGTACTAACTGACGTCTGACAGGTGAAGCGACATTGTGACAACTGCAGACTGCAATGCTGCATTAGTGCAGTGGCCCGGTGGCGCGGTGCTGCGGCGACTGTTATTAGACCGTGCAGGTGCATTTGCGTGCGTGCGTCAGGTATTAGAGAAGGAGCAAAAAAAAAATGAAAACTCCATATCCCTGTTCCTTTCCAAAACAATACTCAAAATTTAAAAATTTTTGATCTGAAAATCGATACTGATTCAAAAGAATAATACCTGTAACCACCGTTGCATTTTTTTCATATTTTGAAATAATTATATATAAAAAAAATCGGCCAACGGTAGTACCTATACCAAACATGTCTAGATTATATATTCAAAGTTACAGACTCCTAACTATAAAA
>NC_042495.1:51534896-51535800 GCF_005508785.2 Acyrthosiphon pisum
AAAGAGAAAAAATTACTGCTGTTACATAGTTAATAAATAGGTATGTATTTACATTCTTATTAATGAAAATAACAAAAAGAAAAGAAAAACAATATACATGACAGTTAACTTTTTTAAAAACATTATCTTTTATGAACACAGAATAGAAATATAATATGCAGAAAATAAAGCATTTTAAGTAAAGCATTTTTAAAACAAAAAATATTTTGATAAGTATTAAAAATTAATATTTTATGACATACATAGCTCAGTTGCAGTATTACTACAACTTCTTAATCCAAAATGTTTTTTACTATTTGTTTTAATTACATAAATACTTTTCTTATATTTAAGTTGTATTGAAATAGTTAATGTTGATTTTGTAAACAACATTTTCGAATTTAGTTTGTTTGTTATGATTAAAGTCTATTGGTTGAGCATTAAAACTTAGTATTGTGCCAAAGTGGTCAGCGGTTGACATTTAAGTATTCATGCTTGCAAATTCTTACATTTATATTTTTTTGTAAAAAAAAATCTTAAAATTTGTGGTTTCTCGAGTAGTATTATTTATACATATGAAATTGTCTGGCAATTACATTAAGATAATCAGTAGAATTTAGTGAATCATTAATATTAATACCTCCTGCTATAACATAGTGAATATTATTATTATTTAATTGTTCTAAATATGTATTCAAATTGTAACGGATAGTATCCGTTTTCTCACGATACACAATTAATAAACCAATAATAGTAATAGATTGAAAGTATATTCAGCGATAGAACTATCGAATAAATGAATAGGCAAATGACCTCAATGACAAATTGGCAAATTGCAAAATACAAATAGACAAACGGGATAAACGAGAAGCTGACTGGGTATTCGTAATCATTCGAGTATAATAGATTATTTTATATTATATAA
>NC_042495.1:51535850-51548439 GCF_005508785.2 Acyrthosiphon pisum
TATATTTTGAATAATATTTTTGTATAGTATGTTTTTAACTGTATTATTTGACGTATCGATCATTCGAAATATTTTTATATGCTATACCTATTTCTGAAGTTATTAAGTTAGTTAATTTGAATTACACGTAATATATTATCGTAATTGAAAACAAAATATTATTTATAAATTATAATATATAATTTTTTTTAACAATATAATATACGTATTTGTAATTAAATATTAATTATAGATAATAATTATTAACGTTTAAAAAATATTTGTTCAACCATTTGCATGTGGTTGTGACTTGTGAGTAATATTGTAGTCTGGGGATTTTTTTTCCTAGGGTCGGGGATTTGTTTTCCGGGATTCGATCAACGATAGTAGAAAAACGACCAACGCTCCAAGCGTGGTTAACATCAACCAACAACCTAATGTATATATATATTGATATATTTTGTAGTACCAAGATAAATCACTACTATGTAAAAGCGCTAAATATAATTCTTGCTTTGACAGAATAGTTATCTTTTCGTGGACAAAAAAATAAGTTTTGTCGAGTAATATTACTACACTTAACTACTACTACCACGGTCTTAGATTATTAGGTCTGGCAACTAATCCCCGAATATGAAGCTCTTATTGACGGGTCCCGCTCTGGTGGCGCCATCTACCGGCCAAGTACCAAAATATTATTATTTCGATGATTGTCGACTTAAAAATTTAATTAAGACTGTGGGCTTAACGATCCATTGAATATTATCGGCATTATTTTGCTCATAATAAAAATCTATGAGCCTATGACTGTAAAATACCGCCAAAATATACAGACCCTTGTTATTGGCACATTGTCCTTAAAAAGGCCTACAAGTAGTGACTACTTATTTACCAAAAGTACTTACTATTATTATTATTATTTTTAGGTGTTTTAATATATTTATACTTTAAAATAATAATTACTATTATTATTTTACAACAGTAAAAATGTTTATCTATTTGTTTAATCTTTGAATGAGTAATAAATTATTAAAATACAAATTACTACTAGAGCGCGCCACCAGAGCGGGACCCGACAATAAGAGCACTACTGATTTGTGTTAATTGGTTGGGGAGTTGCATGGGCATGACTACTACTAACCTTACAGTTACCTGTATATCTTAAATCATGATTTTAGCACATATTTCTATTGTTCTGTGATAGTACTACATAGAAATCTTTTTTTTAGCCACTAAAATCACTGATATCAAATATTTTTTTTTTCATGATTTTATCAACATTCAAGTATTCAACATAACTATAAAATTTAGTATTTACACTTCAGTACAAATTACAAGTACGCTACGATTGTACGGTGCACAAGATTTTTGGTGTTAGCCACTTGTAGGTCACATCCGATAACCCAAATTATTTTTGTACTACTTAATTTCAAATCATTACTTATTGAAATATTTGATAATTATCTTTAAATCTATATTATAACTTTATTTTATTTGAAATAAATTATATTATTAAATTTTTAATTAAAATGAATCCTTGTATAATTCCTGAGGTCCCCATTGATATCCAAGGAGACAACAGATGGATGAGCCAGGTATATAATTTGTAATTTTAAATATTTAGTAATACTCAAACTACCTATTTGACATTTATTAGCATGAACGTCATGTATCTGAAGCGAAAGAACGTGAACCTGATGTTATAATGATTGGTGACTCAATTATACAGAAGTTACAGTCAAGTCCTATATGGAATGATTTATTTGAACCCCTCCATTGTTTAAATTTTGGTATTGGTGGTGATCTAACCCAAGGAGTATTATGGAGAATCCAAAGTGGCATTCTTGATAATATTAAACCAAAGGTAAGTCAGGTATAAGAAGTGTTAAAATCTTAATATATATATATATACAGCCATGCCAGATTGTTATGTATCGGCCCACCGAGATTTTCACTACTAAGCAATCCATTTACATATTCATTGGCCCAAAATTATGTTTAGAGATGTTACGAGCTTATAGGTGGAAAATTGTATTTTAAACATGAATTTATTTTCACCCACATTCACGTGACTGTCCCAAACGTTAAGCGGTCCACCGAGATTTTATTGGTAGCCCGCTTAACCAATCCGGCCCTATATATAATTTATAATTATACAGATATGTATTTGATTACATACTTTTTTGGCTAATGTACTATGTTATATTTTTTAATTAATTTGAGCTATAGTTGGCAAACAATACACTTAAGAGGTATACCATCAAAGTCCACATTGCTGTGTGCTTGAATATAATCTTCAAATTAAGATTTTAGGTAAAATGTTATCAGTATCCTATCTTTGCAATGCTATTGCTAACAACAATATCATAAATTATTACATACATAAGTACATTACTTTATAACTCATTTCTATGAAGAGTTTTTTCTGTCGTATATAATTTAATAGTTTGGATATTGCCTACCAGATAATTAGTAATTACTAATACTTAACAGTCATAGGATATTAGTATTTAGTAGTTAGTAAGTACAACTACCCTTTTAAAATAGATTTATATTAGCAGTCATAAATAATTTGAAAATTTTATTTTGAGAGATTAATCGTCAATACTAATTTGATCATGAATCTTATTTATTATTTTTCCATCATTAAATTGGTTTTTATTTTATTTAACACATTTTTAAAGCTACAAATAGCTATTAGTTGGTCATAATTAGGGCTCGAATTTTGTAGCAAAATAAATCCTTAAAAAAGCATTTATTAATTTAATTCTAAAAAAGCAAATTTCAATTACACATAAAATTAAATATTAAAAAAGGAATTTACAACCATATATTTAGTCAAGTTACTTTCATTAAAACTCATTCTATTGGGTGCTAATATATTTTTATACATAGAAAAAGACCTTTCTACGTCAACCAATGTAATCGGTGCATATTTCATGTAAACTAAATCATTTGAGTCATACTGTTCCACATTTACATTGAGTGCAGTGCCATTATGAATACTATTGACTTTTTGAAGTTCTGCCCATCCATTATTCTTTGAAAAAACACGATTGCACTTTTCTAAAATCAATTTCGCTACTTCGCCATTAGCTTCCTCTAACTTTTGTTTTGCTTTTAACACAATACCTATACTTTTTGCCAAGGTTTCGCCTAAAAAATAATAATATATAAATACAGCAAATACTTGAAACAAAAATAAAAATACCTCTTTTTTCTAATTGTGTAATTGCATGTGGTATAAATCCAAAATTTGTTGTAATGTAGACGAGATTTGAATGTAGAGATTGATCTTTTATAAGCTCTTTTACAACATTCACACACTGGGAATTCTCGCTGAATTCTTCAACTGCACTTTTTATTTCATTTAAATATGTGCAATAATATTCGACTGCTGTAATCCATGTACCGCAACGAGTAGTGATTGGTTTAGGTGGATTTGAAATATCCAGACATTTTTCATTCAAAATAGCGATCCGTTTTGGACATTTCAGAAATGTTTTTTTTATCTCGGCAATCAGACGATCAACTTTTGGGAAATGTGCACACACTTCTTCACACACATTATGGAGGGCATGAGCTAAGCATGTCACATGCAAAGCTTTTGGATACAGTGTTTGAATACGGCGACTAGCTTTTTTCATATACGGCGCGGCATCCGAAACAAATAATAAAATGTCCTCATGATTAACATTATTTGGCCATAAAATATGCATAGATTTGTCAAATAATTGAAAAATAGTACTATGGTTCACTTTGTGTAAATATTCTGTGTGAATAAGATAGGTTTTACCAACATATTATGGTTTCAAAATACCAATAATGACATTAGCTACATTACGTCGCACACTGTCAATTATTTCATCTATGCAAACCTATATTTTTTGGCCATTCACAGCATCGCGTATTTTAGTTATCATATTAGTGTAGTAAGAATCGAAGTATCCTTTTCGTAAAGTTGATTCATTTGGAATAATTTTATTGCAATATTTTGAAAGAAATGACCGAAAATGTTCATTGTTTAATTTGTTTATGGGGATATTCGCCACTACAAATGCGGAACATAGGTCTGCATTAAAATCAGACTTACAAAATTGTTGAATGAATGGCTAAACTGCATTATGTTTTGTAGCTTCAAGTTTTTTCAATGCTTATTTGTGTTTTTCTCTGTCAATATGTTGTTGAACGTTATATTTTTTATCCCAATTTATTTTGACTTCACACAATTTACAAAATATAATATTTCTGTCAGTCATAAGCACATTTTCACCGAATTCTCTTATGATTTTTTTTAATTTTAAATTTAAATTTTTAACTTTTGGCATTTTAACGATGAAAGAAATTATTTAGAAAACTATAAGTTTATACCTCACTGATTGTCAATTGATATTTACCGGCCAACTAAAGTATTAGGACGTGCTGTAAAAATACGTAGGTATAATTCAGATAATTTTCCCTTTCCTTGAGTCGTAAATACAACTATAGATAATTGTAGATAAAAATATTTCGGCACAATAACGACAGTTATTTTATCAGTCATATATTTATTACTGGTTTTTTCACTGGTTTTATAATTTCTGGTAAAAATAATATAGTCCAAGACGTATAATATACATAGAAATAAGCTAAGTTTTCAAGAAAAATATATAAAAATCAGGAAAAAATAACCAAATAGGGGGAAAAGCAATAAAAAGTAGATTTTGTGGAAAAAAGCAAAAAAAAGTTTACTTCATTAAAATCAGAACGATTCAAAACGTATTTATATATAAGAATTATCTTTCTATCACACTTCCCTCAAAAGAAGCATTTGCTACAAAATCCGAGCCCTAGTCATAACTAAGGCCGACAATTATATACTAAGAAATTTATAAAATATGTATGCAGTTATGCTCTAAAAATTACCAAAATATGCTTTAAAAACAAAATGAATTTTAACGTCCTATTTTTAATTAAATAATTTATTTTTTTATATAGTATACTGCCAAAGAATTATAAAAATGTGTGATATTCTCTTCATCTGAAAACCAAACAAAAATGTTGAATATTTTAAATAAATACCTAATAATTTAAGCAAACTTTGCACCCGAACGTAACCCAAAACCCAAATTAACCCAAAACCCGTATATACAAAACAGATTGAAAAAAATTAACACTCAAAAAACACCCGAAATAACCCGGAAACCCGAATTATTGAAAATAAAGTGGCATATCAATTTGTATGTATCTTTTGCAACTAACGCGACTAAGAAGATAGTAGTGTGAGTGTGTAACGGATAACTAAATTTTTTTTGCAACCTACAAAATAATTAAATAAATATTTAAAAAAGACCTTGATGCTAGATGATTGTTTTATTTTATTTCACAATATTCGATAATAGACAATAGTAATTGTGTTATCTAACATTCTTAATCAAAAATAAATATAACGAAAAAAACGTTCAGTTAAAAATTAAAATATGTAATAAGCGAGAACTTTCTTTTATTGAAAAAGGACTGAATACCTAAGTACTAAGTAATAAGTAATAAACTAATAACTAATAAGTATTAATATTTAATTTAATTTTTTAATTTTTTTCATTATGTTTACTTTAAATATAAAATCAGATTGCTATATCAAATTTGAATTGAAAATCTCATGTTAGTTGATATACAACATGTGTTTTTTTTAACACTTGAATTAACCATAATTAACCCGAATAAATTTGCATTTAACCATAACCAGAAAAGTGTACTAACCCATAACACCCAAATTCAATGACCCCAATTTTCTTTCAACACCCAAAATCCGAAAAAAATTATTCCGGTGCAAAGCCCTGAATTTAAGCAAAACAACCCATTATATTAATAAATGATAAACATTTTAATTCTTACCTGATGTTATTGCATTGAACAATTAATGATTTCGATATGTTTTCAATCAGTATTGAGCATTGTTCGCAAATTTTTGTAGCGTGAAAACGAGCATTCTACATCAATAACAAAACATTCTGGCTTTCTAAATAATCGTAAATATGTTATGGTATTGGGTAAAATTCATAGTTTGAATGAATAAAAGTTAAATTTTGCTTCAACTTGATCATTAGAAATTAATTTTTGGCCTTACCTCAACTACTTGTATTAATAAGTTGAATTACCCATACCAACATATATGAACAAAATAATTAATAAATTAATATTTTGTGATTCTTGATTCACTGTGTCTGAAAAATCCTCCAAATGTACTTAATTCTAAAATATGCCCTGAAAATACAATAATACCAAATATGCAAAAATATGCAAAATAACATTTGTTAGGTTAGGTAACAAATTTTGGTACAAACTAGCCTTTTTCTTGACCAACCAATAAAAATTTGCAAATGTATACAAGTGTTGGCTTTAGTCATAACGAGGACACATAAACGTCTACAACTTTGATTGGTTGTTATAATTAATGTAATATATGAATGATATGTTTATTAAATTAGTTGTTTTGTATTATTTTAATAGTTCCTTTCATGTTTCAAATATTATTATGAACATAACTCATAGCCATATCATGTAGTGTTGAAATTAGAATTAAATGATCACTTTAATAATAATATAATCTAAATATATAAATATATATTATCTTGTACACTAAACAAAAGTTAAAATATTCTATAATTTATTTTTATCAAGTAATATGTACATTATTGTCAAAGTACCTAATTAAAGATTTGTATTAATGTTCATTATTCCTCATATGATTTGAATAATATTATTTAGGCATGTGTTCTTCATGTTGGTACAAACAATTTTGGTAATACTCCTGATGAAATATCAGAAGGTATTTTAACCATAATCAAAGAAATCAAATCCAAGCTGCCTGAGTGCTATATCATTTTGCTGGTAATTATTTTGTGATGTAATTTATATTTTATTTTAAGATGCATTAAAACTTTTTAATATAAGTTATTGCTTTTTATTAATTAAACTTTATATTTAATTTGGTATATAAGTAATATACCTAGTGTAGTACAATTTTATTATTTTTTAAAAGAAACAATGAATCAACAAGTTTGAATGATAATTTCATTTAATTAAAATGTTTAATGTATTTGTAATATTTGGTTAAATATTGATACATTATTAATAAACATTATTACAAATATATTAATTTATACTTGTATTTAATTTTTTTGGAGACCTGTAGCTTTCTTGCTCTATTTAAAATCTAAAACATTTTAGATTATTTGACTGACTGTTTATGAGTAAATAACATTAATATAGACATTTTTATTTTTGTGTCATTGTTTAGGATAAAATATTTTATATTATATTAATTATATGTTGTTTCTAGGATTTATTACCTCGTGGAGCCAGGCCAAATGAATTACGTATTCGTAACTCTAAAGTTAATGAAATTATACATGAAAAAGTAAAGTCAATTTCTCGGTTAGAAGTAATTACTGTCAATACAGGTCTGCTGCAATCAGATGATACGCTGAGTGCTCAAGATATGCTGGATTATCTACATCCAACTGACTCATGTTACCGTAAAATATTTGAACCTGTACATGAATTGCTGTTACAAATTCTCGGAGAAGCCAAAGATATTGACAAAGAAATAATTGGAACTCAGTAAATCTGATTTTGTATATGCGCAGAGAAAGCAGAAGCCTTTTGTATTGTGATTCTTTTATTTCATATTTTCTTATAATTAATTTATGATTTTCATCGGGCCTAAAATATTTTAAAATGTTCCTAATTTAATTGTATAGACTGTTCTTTATTTTTGGGGGGGAGGGCAGGGGCTTAAGCAATATGCACAAAGTTTATCATAAGCTATGTTCATTTTAGGTATATTTAAATATTGCTTCAAAGCTGATACTATTAATTTTAATTAATTGGGGAGTTAGTATATTAGTCTTATATATTTTAAATCTAATTTTGCAAGCTCTTTGTACACATATATATGTTAACAAAAATTAGTAATATGTTTACTTTAACACTTATATTAATAATTTTATATTACCATATAAATGTTGCTTATTGCATTTGATTGTTTGTGATGTAAACATTTTCATTAAGAATCGCAGCAAGTTTATGTTCATGCATTGCACAAATCATAACTTTTTTGTTGATAAATGTATTTTTATCTCATAATAAAATATAATTAAATACAATTTAACCTATCTTAGAAAACAATTAAATTTTATCCTTATACTTTAAATTTACCTAGTAAGTATACAATTCTAGCTTTTATATTATGTTTTTTGTAGAGCCCGGATGTTTTTGCATATTTTTTTCTTTTAACCTTAAATTTTTGTTAGTAATCTCGACAGATCATACTAAATTGGAATTCCTACCAAATTTTTATTTTGCATATTCCTCCATATATGGCTGCAAATGCATATTCATTGCATATTTCAATAAAATTACAATTGTGTTTTTGTGAACCGCTGTATATACATCGCCGAGCAGTGGGGACGTGAACTATGATGGGAGGAAATCAGACAAGCCGCACTCGCGACGCCATTACAATGCGTGAATCACTGTCGTTCTCTCATGTGCACTGCGCGAGTATAGCTACAATGCCACATACTTTGGCCTTTGATACTTCACATCACCCGTCGCAGCAAAAATTGAAAAAGGCCGCATCTCTTTTCACAAATTATTTTTCAATTTGTACCTACCTGTTAATAGTTGGGTCACCAGGGCAAAATGTTTTACCATCATCCCATTCTGAACTATTCTGTTTACATTTTTTATTAGACTGTGAACTCAATAATGCATAGTTATGGTCAGTTAAAAAATGTCTAAATGGAATTTGTATTTCGTTATTTTTACGTTTGTACAGTACCCTTGGTATTTTATCTTTTATTTCTTTACACACAGCTTCAGTGTAAATTTGAATTCTATTAACAAAACGACGGAGTTTCATATTTGTACTTTTTCAATTCACAAGAATTAGAGTTTCATCATCTCACACTGTCTGATGAAGGACATTCTATATAACTATATAAGTTCATTCAAATGTTTATTCAGGATTTGTAGTGCGTATAAGTAACATTTAAATAATTACTTGCATGTTCTACCGGTTGTGTTTATACATTTTTGTAATAGGGCTCTTTGGCTGCTCACTTTCCAGAGCGGTGTTTAGGTTAAGATAGACACCGTAGAATTTTAAATTTCTAACTATATACCTAGGACTTGAGTTTACTTATAGGCGTTTGTGTTTGTTGTCTAGCAACTACGCTAATGGTCTATTGTTAACTAGTAAAGTACCCCCTGTTTGGGACTTGTATAGGCAACACATCATACACATTCTTATCAATGTCTGGATAATGGATATGTCAATAATAATTATTACTGATTAGTGGCTAGACATTTGGTTTACAGAAATTTTGTAATGTAAGTGGTTTTTTGAGGTCTCTAAAATTTTAAATATTTGCTGAAAGTGACTTAATGATATACTTTTTCTGTTTTTAGTTCACACAAATACACAATGTATTATAACATGGTTTTCAAAACTGACATAATAATATGATGCAAGTACTGACGAGGAACTAGGAAGTCCAGCAATTAATGTATTGACAATTTTTGATAAGTCTATTTTATTTAAGACAATTCTACTGAACAAGTATACATTATAAATATTGCAGAAGTGGACAAACATTTCGCGGGGTAACCCCGTACCACTCCACTCCGCTCATCAAATCTTTGAATATTTATAACTCCTAAACTACTCGCCCCAAATTTGATTTTCATGTATCAAAATACTAAGAAAAATAATCTGCTTTGGAAAATAAAATTAAAACCCTATGTTGTCATTCAAAAAAGTAAAAAACTTAAAAAATTATAAGGATAAAAAATATTTAAAATATAATTTTTTAAGAAAAACGTTGTTTTATAAGCGACTAGAAACTATGTAAAAAAAATATTTTCAAAATAATTTATACTTTTTGAAATAATGAGTGTTCTATGATAAAAGAATCACCCAGTTAAATATGCGTTGTATCGGTATAATAGGTAGTAATTTGTTTTGAATTTCACAATATAACTTCAGCAATGTTCATACGAGATAAATATTTCAATTTTAATGACGTTGAACATAAGGAATAACGTATAATGATTTATTTCCATTGTTAATTATTCAAATAATGATGAATCGTTATATGTAGGATTGTTTATTTAACTTCAAGAAGTTGACGTGTGGGGTGTAGAATGTCCAAAACATGTATATTGTAATTTTGTTGAATTTATGTTTCGATATTTGGTTAAAAATAAGACATATTGAAAAAATTTAGGGAGGATCCAAACCTCCTGGACCACCCTCAGATACGGCCTTCCTCAGTTGTGAAATTGCATTTGTATTTTGTATATTATAATAATATATTGAAAATTTAAATATTTTTAAATTCGGCGGCCAGTGATAAACGTTATTTGTTGTTTATTCCAAGCCAAATTGATATTATATTTTTCACACAGATATGTATAATAACCACGGTACTCAACATAATTAGGTAATTTTCGTGATTTTTCCATATTTTGTCAATTTTTGAATTTTTGAATTTTTGAACTTTAAATGCTAATAAAAAAAAACTGTGACTAAGGATTTTTAATATTTTTCAAATGTCATTGTAACAATATAGTAGGAGCCTTGTATTAAATTTTCAAGTATTTTTACTCAACAAATAAAGTTTTATTGACATTCATAGAAAAAAAAACTAATTAAATTGGAAACTGGAATTGTCCGTAATCAGCTCAAAACAAATCAAAATATTTTGAAAAATTTATCATGTATAGAAAATGGAAATATAAACAACCAGTGAAAATTGCATGTATCTACAGTCATTTGTTTTAAGGTTACACCAAAAACCAAAATCGATTTTCTCGAAAACAGATTTTGCGTAAAAATTTCCGTTTTTCCTTAATTTTTCTTTTGTTTTTCACGGCACTTTTGAAAACTATTGGAAAAATTTTACTTTTGACCCCCCAAAGTTCCAACTAGATTCACTTTCCTATCAGAAAAGGTACTGTTGAAGAAAATCCAAGCACTTTTACTGTCCTAAAAGGTGATGACAGACACAAAAAAAAATAAAAAATAAAAAAAAACACACATCATTGTAAAATCAATACATTCATCGTTCCACTCAGAATCTAAAAATGTTTAGCCCGAGATGGTACATTCTTGGAAAACATTCAGATTTTGTATTTACCGAGAATACAAACTCACAGGTTGATCTCGAAAACAGATTATTGACTGAAAATGAGTGTTTGACTAGTCAAATGTTGAATTTGAGTACATTTGAAACAGATGACCCAACTGAAGTAGCCACCGTACAGTCAAATATTGGTAGTGAATGTACACCAATAATCAGTGAACAGTGCTTTGATCTCCTGAGAGAATTTGAAGTAAATTAAAAATATTTTAGTACATAACTAAGTCACACAATCAAACATAGTAAATATTAATAATTAATGTGATTTAGATGGCGGAAAATGAACCTTTTAATGAGCTTGAAGAGGATAGTGCTCAATATGTAGCTGGCTATATTTGTAATCGGTTTTCCAGCAAATATCCAGATTTGATAAAGCAAACAGATGATGGTGATGTTGCAGAAGACTGCTAGACTAATTTCAAGTCAAGAGGTGGTTTGAAATTACCATCAAACAATTTGATGGCAGCAATCAAATTTCTTGAAATTGAATTTAAATTAGTGAATGGTGATAATATTACAAAAGTAAAGGGATAATGAAAAATATGATTAATAAATTGACACCAATCATTCAATATTTGTCTATCCCGCAAGAAGTTATTGACTGTCTAGTTAGGACACGGACATTCATAAGAATGAATAATCTTAAAAAACAATTAATTTCAGATCAAATATCAAAAAAAAAAAAGTAGAAACACGAAAAAAACAAAAATTTATCAAATAGCCATGAAATTAGTTTAATATTATATTGTATTTGTATAACACATCTTCAATAAATAGTTTTTTAAATTAACACATTTAAATTTACACCAAATAGTATAATTATTATTTATTACAATAAATCATGGTTAAATAAGTTTTAATACTAATTACTTTGGCATACCTATATTTTTTAAAACTTTTCATCGATTATAATTTATAATTTATCAGCATAATATCAAGGACCAATGAAATGCCGAGGATGACTCCCACTCTTATTTCTGATAATAAAGATTTAATGCGTATCACTAAGTTGTGATCATAACTTGTTATTTCGTCATGTATGTACGTAATTTATAAACGTAAATATAAATTATTCAATTTTAATGAATTATATTATATAAAACAAGAATTTGAAAAATATTCTTTGGTATTATTTATTTGAATTGAATAATACGGAATTTTTTTCGTTTTATTGAATAAAGCGGAAAACTGCTTAAACGGAATTTTTTGTTGGTCCCATGCGATCCCGCTTTAGACAGTTTTCACTGTAATATAACTTTGTGGTAGTTTTATTTAAATAATTTAATAATTTAGTAATGTACAATATGTTATTGCGTTTTGACGTTATGTACTGTGTGGCACGTAGCGTGTTAAAGTCGGTGAGACGTCCGTCCAATATCTATTCAGATATTAAAATTGTCTACTGGACAATCGTACTAACTGAC
>NC_042495.1:51548682-51549268 GCF_005508785.2 Acyrthosiphon pisum
AAATTCTAACTCGAAATAATTTGCAAATGTTCGTGATTTTTCCATATTTTGTCATTTTTTGAACTTTAAATGTTTATAAAAAAAAACTGTGACTAACGATTTTTAATATTTTTCATCTGCCTTTGAAACAATATACTAGGAGCCTTCTATTAAATTTTCAAGCTTTTTTATCCAACAAATAAAATTTTATTGATATTTTTAGAAAAAAAACTAAAAAAAAATGGAAAATGAAAATGTCCGTAAAGAGCTCAAAATAAATCAAAATATTTTGAAAATGTTATGGTGTATAGAAAATGCTAAGATAAACATTCAATCAAAATTTCATATATCTACGGTCATTTGTTTTAAAGTTACACCAAAAACCAAAATCGATTTTCTCGAAAACAGATTTTGCGTAAAAATTTCCGTTTTTCCTTAATTTTTCTTTTGTTTTTCACGGCGCGTTTGAAAACTATTGGAAAAATTTTACTTTTGACCCCCCAAAGTACCAACTAGATTCACTTTCCTATCAGAAAAGGTACTGTTGAAGAAAATCCAAGCACTTTTACTGTCCTAAAACGTGATGACAGACACAAAAATAAAAAAT
>NC_042495.1:51549368-51554732 GCF_005508785.2 Acyrthosiphon pisum
GATCGATACGTCAAATAATACAGTTTAAAACATACTATACAAAAATATTATTCAAAATATAGATAATAATAATAATATAAATAAATAACTATAAATAATTTTCGAAAAATTAACAATGGCATTTTATATTACTATAATAATACACATGTTGGTATACCTAATTCTGTAAAAATTAAATCCCCGAAATAAAATATTACGTTTTCAAAACTTAAAATGTTATTCTGTTTGATTGTTCTGTGTCACCACTCACAGTAAAAAAATAACACATACAAATATTTCGAATATATCGATCATTTATTACCATAAAATGGTAATCGTAATAGTAGGTAATAATAATAATAAAATCATGATCAAACAATAGTTAGACATTGTTAATTAGTTTAAAACCATTACAGATTAGATAGGTAGGTGTAATCTTTTACCTTATATTATATATTATCAAAGGTACACACTAAACCACACACAACAATCATAAGTATCATTTGAAGTTCTTATACCTTATAAATTATTGTCAAAATATCACACAAAACGTAATATTCTATTTCGGGGATTCAATTTTTACAGTATTATACCAACACAAAATATGTATTAACATAGTAATATAAAATATTATTGTTAATTATTCCTTCTAAGGTTTTTTTTTATTTTTATCTATTACTTAAACTAACTTGGGGCAGTGTATATAATTTTTAGCAATAATATAATGTAATTAAATATTAATTATAGATACAAATTAACGTTTAAAAAATATTTATTGAGTAAAATTGTAGTCTGGGGATTTTTTTTTCCGATTACCGCGGGTGTGACATCCTCTCAACGTAAAATTTGGTATATTATGGGTCAGTGAGACGGAAACAACTACACATGCGGATACGGCGACCTCTTGAGGTTTATATATTTTCGTAAATTAATTTACATTAATAAATAATAACATAACGAAGTCCCAAATGGCCAAATTGTTCTATGATATAATCTGTGATCAAGGCTCTCTTGTGATACCTATTGTAATATTTTCACGATCAGCTGATAAGTTTGAGATTTTTATCAAAATAAAATAATAATATTGATTTAGTTATCATAAATTGTTTGTTAAACATGGACATAGTGGATATAGTAACTTACAGACACAGAATAGATACGGTCTACAGTAACTACTGTCTAACTAGTAACTACTAAATACTAATTAGTAATTAATCATTTTGTTCCGCGTCTACACGAGGAAAACCTTTGGGAATTCAATCGAAAATTGTTAAATATTATTTATTTAATTGCAGTATTCAAATTTAAAACTATTTTTCTTCACATTTAAAAACCAAATCATTCATTATAATAAAAGACATAAATGTCGATTTTGTCACTCAAATAACTAACAATTTATAATCATGTCAACAAGTGAACTGCCTTGTGTTTACATATATAGTTGTTGTGATGATGATCCATTGAAAACAATTAAATGTAAGCCTACATTTTATACTCATTATTATTAAGTGAATAAATAACATTCAAATAAAATATTAAACAGAAATACACAATTAAATTAATAGAGTTCAAAAATAATTATTGATGTACTATTATAATAAAATATATGTATAAGTAGGTTGATAGCTGGTTCGGTGCTTCTCACATTCAAAATGTTGAAACTCTTAAAAAATGCCTACTTTGCGAATACATGTGAAATATCCCATTAAACTTTCAACGAGCAGATCTTACTGCCTTAAAGATATGTACATTGTTGTGGTCATTTCATAACTATAGTATAGCCAATCTATACTATCTTAAAGATTACCACTTATTTGTCATAGTTATGGCTTACTGTGTGAAAGAGTATGAGAATAGTAAAGAATAAATAATTACAATTTTTATTACATATAACTGAAATTACGCGTGTTACGATGTACTAGATGTGTTAAGATATTTTGTTCAACACGCGTATTAATAACATTACAATTTAATAAATTATTAATTTTCTGTAAACAGTACCTAATCATGTATTATGATTTTTACAGTAATGAGGAATGAAGAAAATATTGAAATTTGTAATAATGAAGGAAATATTTTATCAAATCATTGGACGATAGACTGCAAATATTACACTGCTGATATAAATTTGTGTACTTCCATCAATTTAAATGAACTATCTGATCAATTTGTACGCAACATTAATGCTATAATTATTCTTTTCAACATTGATGAAGTAAATATCTGATTATAATGAACTGTAATAAAATAATATCTTGACCGTTTGCCTGTTCTAGAGCAATATTATAGAAACCATGAATAAATGCTTACCTTTAGTTAAGAGAAGTCAAGCTGAGGTTTTGATACTATTGAGTGAAAAAAATATAGATGGTCACGTCATGTCCAATAATGGTATTAACAATAAAAATAAATTTTATCATAATAAAAAGAAGAATTCCTATATTTTTCATAATTTTTTCTTATCTTTATTGAAGTATTTGAATGGTGTAGAAAAAACTATTTTGAATTAATTGTGCTGGAAGAAATTGCTGATGAAATGGATACAACTGGAATTGAACGTGTTAAACAAGCCCTTTATGCACATCATTGGCCAAATCTTAAAGCTAAATGTATATAACTTAAGATTAACTTGGTTAAATTAATTATTATTTACATATCTTATTATGTTAAGGTCAAATAACAAATCCTAGTACAAAATCAATAATCGAAGATAGTGTAATAAATTTGCAATTAAGTGGAGGATTATCAGACTTAAAAATGGACACAGAACAAGAAGCTGAGTTGGATAGCAATTTATTTAGTAACTATAAAAATCAATATAATATAACAATAATTGATTTACTAAACATTTTCACTGTACTTTAGCTGAGATGTTTGAAGGAGATTTTAATTTTTTCAAGACTATTGACAAAGTAAGAAAGTTAAAAGAACAAATTTCTGCAATGCCTGATGAAGAAAGAAAAGATGCTGCTGAAAAGACATTAACAGAGTGTTGGAAAGCATTTTTTGGAGATGATGTAGACCTTTAAGTATTATTTAATACATTAGTGAAATTAAAAGTATTATGAAAACAATTAAATATTAACCATAATATTATATATTATTATAGGATCATAAAAGTTAGTAATATAATTTATTTGTCTAATCTACAAATTGGGTTATCTTGTACCATTTGTAAATTAACCCTAGGGCCAACTAGATCTCTTATATTGTTAATTCCATATTTAATCATAGTTGGTCTCTCTAATGATAATCCCCAAGCTATAACATTTACTTTATCTGGTAAGCCCATTGGTAATAGCATTTCAGGACGAAACATTCCAGAGTTGTGATGATAACAAAATATTTCCATACTAGGTTCTGTATACGGATTGTAAGCAGGTTTAAATTTGATTTCAGTCATTCCTAATCGTTCAAAAAACATGTGAAGAACTCCAATCAAATCTCCCAAAGTTAAATTGTAATCAGCTATTACTCCTTCTACTTGTTGAAACTCTGCCAAATGAGTAGCATCCAAAGTCTCATTTTGGAATACTCTGTCAATACTAAAGTACTTAGTCGGTTTAAAATCTTTAGCTAGGCCATACAACATACGAGCACTAACATCTGTAGTATGAGTTCTCAAAACATCTTTCTTAGCTTCGTCCAAAGACCAATCATAGCCATATCCTTGAGAACCATAGCCACCTTTAGAATGTACTATTTTTACCTTGTTTAAATATTCTTGAGGAAAGTTTTCACTAGTTTGAGGGTTGTCCAAAAAAAAAGTATCATGAGAGTCTCTTGCGGGATGTTGTTGAGGTTGGAATAATGCATCAAAATTCCAAAATAAACTTTCAACAAAATTATTAGTTGGCATTTCGGTAAAACCCATTAAGAAATATTTGACGAAAGTCTGAGCGAACTTTCAATAAAGGATGTAAACAACCAGCCAATTGTGATTGGCCTAAAGCTTCAAAATTGTAAGGTTTGAATGGAGTTGATTTCCATGAACCAGATAATATCATTTCTGTAGTTAGTTCAGTTTCTAGTTTTACAATAGATGTTGTAAATTCTGGATTAGATATATTCAAGACTCAACAGACAATCGCAGGTTCAGAATTCACATTTTACAAAATTACAATTCAAATTTCAATATAGATATTATAGGGCTATTATCAAAATTAAATAAAAACTTTACAGCACGATGTATAGAAGATAAGGTGATACCATTTTCTCACAATATAAAAAACGGATGCCAAAATGAACGGCAATTTATGATTTCACAAATCTCTCAAAAGAGTACGCCAATATTCGCCCGGGGGCCTATTTTATATTTCTAGTTGTAATGCATAAATGTATTATTATATATTTAAAAATGTACTTAAAATGTAAATATAGTCTTCATAATATGAATACAAAATAGATGGAATAAATTATTATATTAATCATATTATATTACCTAATACCTATACTACGTTATTATGTTAAATATGTACCTATATATGCAGTTAATTGAACATTAAATTGAATAAATAAATACAATTTTCAACTATTAGTTTATTTATTTGTCAATAAGTTATGGTTATCGATATATTTTATATAATTATAATTTTAACTAGCTAAATTTTTTAGGCTTTCATTTATGCTTATGAAAAAAACATAAAAAATGTTGACCCAACAATAAACATTTTATTGACATTTATACAAAAAAAAACTTATCACATTTATTTAAGAGGATGTCAATGCACTATTCGTTTCTCTCTCTGGCCCACGCGCAACATAGACAAAACGCATTTACGCAAAGTAATCTTTTCTATGCGTTTTAGTAATCTTAGAGTAAAGTAACCTATTACAAAAAAGAATAATATTTTTGAGGGAAAGACATATCGATTTTATATTTTATTATTATTTGACTTTGTATTCGACTTTCAAAACTAACAGTTTCAAGTTTTTTGAAAGAGTGACATTTTTTAAAAAACCTATAAAAAATCGAAATTATCCGTTGTCTATAAATCACTCAAAAAGAGTTATACGTTTTTGAAAATTGTATGGTGTATAGAAAATGATAATATAAACATTCTGATGCCGGGCTTAAGAATCAATAAAAAAAAAACATTTTGGTAAAAACGTCATATCGTGTAAATAGTTATACCTAACTTTAGGATAAGGAGTTACTAAAAATTAAAATCTAATTTGTCGAAAACTGATGTTACGTAAAAACTTTTTCCCTTAATTTTTTTTTTTTGTTTACCCGACGCTTTAGAATACTATTTGAATATTTAACTTTTGACCCCCAAAGTGCCAACTAAATTCACTTTCCTACCAGAAAATATGCTTAAGAGGATGCTACCCATGGATTTGTTGTCTCCGTCTTACACATATAATACGACATAGCAAATTTTC
>NC_042495.1:51554782-51566479 GCF_005508785.2 Acyrthosiphon pisum
ATTTAAAATGTTTGATACTTCACATACCCATATCTTGCTTGAAAATAAAAATTTTGAAAAATCCGCAACGCTTAAGCACAGATAATGTTCTTACCTAAAAGTTTTAAAATAGGTAAATTCACTCTAGTATCAAAACTAACAGCACACTAATGAAACTTGTGAACGACAATTTGCCATGTCGTGCGTGTGTAAGACGGAGACAACAAATGTATGGGTAGCGTCCTCTTAAGTAGAAAATTGAAAATATCAACATCTCAAAAAAAAAATTCTAAAAATATAAATTCTTGGTATTTTAAACTCAAAAACACAATTTGGTATATTTCTTCTTAAATATGTTTGTTGCAAGTTTTTTTACGATAATTCAGTTTTTAAGTGAGTTATAGAGTATTTAATAAATGTAAATTAAAAATGCTCATAACTCATTTAAAAACTGAATGATGGTAAAAAAACTTCTAAAAAAACACAGATAATGTTCTTACCATCAAGTTTCATAATAGGCCGATTCATTCAAAAATTCAAATTGCCGTCAGTTTACTTGAGAATTAAGATTGACTTTCCACGTTTTTAACTTTTTCTAAATTCAAATTTACCGTTTCTTTTTTTTAATACGAGTTCTTTTTAGATTTAGGGCGATAAAATCAAAAATGTGGGAAAGTCGATCTCAAGTAGACATGACGATAAATTCAAATCTGCTTTTAGAATTCATATCGCTTCACTTTTTTTTTGTTATAGATCAATAATTGGTACGATGGAATCAAGACAAAATGATATATTTTAAATATATTTTGTCATGGATGGAATGAAAACACGTTTAAATAATAATATATTCACGTGTGTTAGATAAAGACAGCAAATCATCGCTTCTAAAAATCCCCTAGAAAGTGGCAATTATTGCGACCGTAGCGCAGCCTGTGGCCGTTTAATTGTACAATTCGTTTCGGAATGTTTTCAGAAGTGGAGTTTGGTCTCCTTATTCTTTACTATAGTCTTCATCGTTTATGGCATCAGTCATACTGTAACACATGATAATGAATACTTATCAGTGATCATTATTTTAACATTTTTATTTTTATTCCTATTATAATAATCTTAACTTCTTATATTATAACAACAATATTCCATTTCCGATAAAATAATGCTCAACTAGGACATTAGGTTATAGCCAATAGGAGGTATATTATTATCACATTAATACTGAACACAACGCTGTAACCTTCATTGTCTGAATTGCACATCTTAGTGGTTTTGTATCCAAAGTATAAGTACCTGTTTGAAAATGGCTTCAAAAGTAATTTCGGTGTACGAAAATACACAAAAGCTGGGCTCAGAACTGGCCAAAAATCTCTCGGAACTTGCTAATGATGTACTGGCTGAAGGAGGAAATGCTGTTTTTAAAATTGGACTTTCTGGTATAACAATTTGTGTATTATTTTAACTGTACAGGAAATGCATAAAATTGCTCTATAAATGTTTTAAGGTGGATCGGTTGTGTCGCTGTTGTCTGAATATTTAGCCAAAGTTGAAACAGATTGGTCCAAATGGAGATTTTTTTTTTGCGACGAAAGACTGGTGGATTTTAATGATCCAGAGTCTACATTTGCTCAATATAGAGACAAATTTATCTGTAACCTTCCCATCAGTGAAGATCAGTTCATTAAAATAAACCCTCAACTTTCTGGTAAACACCAAGTGCATGTTCTGCATGTGTTTAATTATTTGTACGAATAAATTGTTGGATTTTGTATTGCAGTTGATGAGGCAGCTAAAGATTACATCCAAAAGATTTCCGTTTATTTTGCACCCTACGATTTGCCTCGGTTTGACGCATTGATATTGGGTGTTGGTCCTGATGGACATACATGTTCTTTGTTCCCTGGACACAAATTATGTGAAGAAACATCAGTATGGGTAGCTCCAATTTCCGATTCACCAAAGCCTCCCCCAAACAGAATAACTTTTACATTTCCAATCCTCAACAATGCCAGATACTGTGCATTTATAGCAACCGGGAGCTCAAAAGCTGATATTTTGAAGGTATAATACAGAATGTAAATTTCACAAATACTAAGATCATTACATTGTATTATTTTTTATTAATTATTAGCGCATTCTTAAAGACGGTGAACAATTACCAGCCAATTGTGTACAGCCAGTAAATGGTAGTGTACAATGGTTATTAGATGAAGCTGCAGCCAAGCTATTACAAGAAGAAACATCTTTGTAAATTATTTATGTTATTTTAAACAAGGTATTGGTTAAGAATGGATATTATTTATTTTTTAAACTTTGGTGTCTGATAAATTTTATCCTGATAAAATGTATACGCTATTTGTATTTATTTTATGCTATGTATAAAAGAAAACATCTATCAAGAAGTAAATGATTTATAAGTTATAACTACTCAATATTTTTTATCTAGTATGAAAAGCTTTTCATAATTTTTTCTTTTTACTTTTGACCTTTATTATAAAATTGCTAAGGTCATTGAAAATTATAACCATCATAAATTTAACACATCCAGTTCATCTTGGCACTCAGCAAATGTTATGATTTTAAAAATAAAAACCAGTGGTTTGAAAACTAGATTTTTTATAATTGTAACAGTTGCCGAGTGCCGAATAATTTAGACAGAATTTTAACCAAATAGCTTGTTTCATTGATGTCATAACTTCACAGGCAGAATTAGACTTCAGTTTAAGTGGATACACCCAACTATAATATAGATTTAGAAGGTTTATTTTAAAAATTGGATTGTTTGAATTAATAAATACATAGATTTCAATACTTTTGTGTATTTACACAATGTATTGTCTTATGTGTTTGTATTAAGTTAGTAATATATTATAATAACATATTATTTTCATAAATAAAATGTTATTTTGCATATTTTAGGAATTCATACATTTAAAAAAAAATATTTTAGATTTTTTAAATGCATTGCACTAAAGCACTTTTTTTTATAACTATTCATATTTTGTCAACAATTTTAAAAATGTTTTAATATAAATCTTTTTGGTAATTTTGTAGGTCATATAATTATTTGCAAAAACTAATTACATTATATTGTTACTGGCTTTATCATTATTTGATTATGGCAGCCGATGCGTACTGTTGACCGGCATTTATTCAAACATACATAGGTACCTACCTCAATATATTAACTCATTGTTTAAATTAAATATCAACTCCACACACGTAATAACTTAATAATTTTTAATTTGTTCATAATTTAACTAGATATTAGTTAAATTAAATATAAAAATAATAATAATATTTTTCCCTATTCGAAAAATATTTGTACAGGTGGTGCTAAAGTATAGCTCATATGTGGAATTATATGGAACTCCAAAAAGTAAACACAAGTATAAGATAGTTATATTTATTATAATATTTATTGAAAAATTCTAACAAGTCTATACGCATAGTTTTAAATTTATATTGTAAAAAAGAAATAGTGAGATTTTAAAGCCATTGTATATTATTTAAATTTTATAAATATTCAACTTAAATTGTATAAAACAAATAAATCTTATCACCTTAATTAAATTATAAAGCAATTTTCTTTAATAATTATATATTGAGTATAAGAAATGAACCACCAGAGAAATATTATTAGCATAGAGCATAGAGCAAATACTGATTAATGCAATATTTAAAATTTAAATAAGACTTGTTTATGTAAACTACAATATAAATAAATTGTATATAATTATAATTCACAGATGTCAATATTTAGGGAAGGTAATATTAGCATAATATACAATATTTTACCTATAAACGAAATTATTTGTGATAATAATTCTAACTTTTGCAAACATTAATCTTTAATAATATATAACCCATAATCAGTCTTATCTATACATATTTGTAACATAAAAATATTATGTTGTGTCATATTATAATATTATGTAAAGTAATTAATTTTATCAACTAAAATATAAAGAAAACTTAAATGTATAAATGTATTATAGATATAAAATAAATTAGAGCTTATGCCTAATAGATCCTAGTCGTATTTATATGAATTTAAGTATTAAAAATAATGATTTCATAATCTATTGAATAGATAATAAATAAACTATAATTTGTATAACACTTAAAATAATTGTTTAAAAACTTCTTCATAATTATTATAAATGTATATGATAATGGAATGATATACATATATTATGTATAATGTATATTATATTTTAATTTTTAACTAAGATGATAAATAGTTTTCAAATTATTATAAATGAAATATTTTAAATACTTCAATTTCAACAGCACATAAATAAATAAATTATTAGAAAAAATAGTATGTAAATAATTTAAGCAAACATTTTTTTTTTTTTTTTTTTGACACATTGCTCAATAATTGGTTAATAAATTAATTTAATTTGAGCACCGTATATATTATTGAGTTAAAACTAAAAAAAATATGTACACGGTTAAAATATCATCAAAATGGAGAGTAAAAATTATTGATAAAAAGAACCAATAAGATAAATCTTGTTTACAAAATTGAAAAACATTTATTTTTGAACAAAGAGAACAAAAAAGTTTTACAAACAACAATATTATACAAAACAAAATTGTCACGCATGACTAGGAACAAACTTAAACAATTTTTTTTGAAAAAAAAATATAATTTTAAGGGATTGAGTTAAAATCAGTTAAATTGTTGATGAAGATTAGGTTAAAAATTACAATACATTTATTAACCTTGAGAATATTCTTTTAATATGATGACCAATTCTAAATGTATAGCAGGCAAGTCAAAGAATTTAAAGACAATAATATTTAATCTCTTTAATTGGATTTTATAATAAACCTATTTAATTTATCTTGGAAAAATTATGTTGCATCTGGAATGTTGGTAGAAAAAGCTTTCTTTTTAGAGACAAAAAAATTCAGAAAAGTTTACAAGAATCTATTACATTATGTTGAGCCTAAATTTGATTGGTAAAAATATCAAGATGTGTTTTAAAAACAAGCATTGTGATAATATATAATTACATATTAGGATAATTATTAATTATAATATAAATATTATTTATGTTAGCATTCAACTGATCTCAACATAGTTAATAATCAAACTTAATATTTTTTCTATCCTTATGGCTATGGTAACCATGACTGTAATGTATAATTTCTACCCTTTCAGATCACTTTTCTTCAAGACATATTGCCCAAAATTTAACCACCAATAAATGTTTGTAAAATTTAAGATAATATTTTAAAAATACGAAGAAGAATTATTGAATGTCAAGAGATAAATAAATATGAAGAAGTTCTAATAACTTATGTTACGACATAGTAACCCCAAGTGCTTCACGACATCGTTCATAAACGACATAACTTATACTAACAGCAGGTGCTACTTTCATAAAATTTGGAGTTATGCCTCTATACAAGCCAACCATACCTTCTTTTACCCAAATTTCTCTAAATACTGACATCATTGTCCTTGTATCTGGACCTTCTAAATCTGAAACAATAATAGACCAATTATTGATGAAATAATAAACAATATAAAAGTAATTACTTACAAGGTGCCTGGAGACGCGTACGGACAAGAGCTAAAGGGTATGAACATACCTGACCACAAGTACTAGAAACAGTTCCACACGCTAATAATAATGGCATTCCAGGTTTTTCACCATTATTATGTGAAGCAATATAGTTATTTTTTAATGTCTATAAAATAATAACAAAATAAAAAATTTAATTGATAAAATAATGCAGTTTTAATGAATAATTTGACTACCAAACTTATCAAAATATGAATAAAAAAAATCTACAAATATTGTATAACAACCATCAGTGGATAGGGGCAAACTTATTATATTTTTAAGATGCAAGTCTAATATTCCATAAAAAAAACCTAGTAAAGGCCTTTACTGTCATATTTTTAACCACATGTTATGATAAATACTAAAATACTAGTTAATAAAAAATGTTATCCATTGGCAATCTACTACCCCTAGTAGAGGCAGCTGCCTCACAATTACTCATTTTGTCACACCACTGCTATCCATAATTTATTGTAAGCTATAAACAGTTAAGAATAATAATTCAACAAATTTATAGTTACGAGATAAATTAAATATTTTATAACTAATTTGCAGTTGTTTTGTTTATATAAAATGCATTTCAAACAACATTTGAAACAATAATATTTCATTAATAAAATAAATTAGGTATACTTTGATTTAGAAAATATTTAAAAAAATTAGAAATATAGTATAATAAATAAATAAATATAATATAATAATTTAATTATTGTTAAAATATTATAATATAGTAACTTTTTTAGATTACCGATATATAATCAATAATATTATCTTAAACTTAATAGTCTAAAGGATAGCGAAGCACTATTTGTTTAATGTTTGTGGCCCATATGCAATGCAACTTGATAAATTTTGCATTCATAAGAACCAATTTTGAATGATGAAGCCTTAAAGCTAAATAATTATCTATGTTTGTATGTTGGTTTTTTCACAATAAATAATTTTGCCTATGATATATGAGCATTTGTAAAGTGTAATATTTTACAGACCTATAACTTGTATAAAAATTGAAATATTGTAAAAAAAAAACCAATGCTCGAACATATAAGTTTGATGATAGATCACTCTAAAATCAAAGCAAAGTTTGTTCTGCAGAATATATTTTTTTTTGTTGCTCGTAAGTCAGAGAGAAAAAACTGTTAATGCTCTGACATCCTCTTGAATGTACCTGCTTAATACAAAGTTATATACTAAGTGATCTATTTTAGTCTCTACACTCCTTATTTTGAAAGCTTAAATTTTTAAACATAAATATTTGCCATGCAAAACAACATTATATCATTAACATTTTTTTATGTTTTTTAAATATTTTGATACATAAATAACAAATCTTATTACAAAATATTGTTTTCCAATGAAAACGAATTAATAAAAATAAAATCATGTAAAAAAAGTTACAACTTTTCAAAAAGTAATGAGTGTGGATCACGTTAATAACTTAAAGAAAATTACCTCATAAACTGCAAGGTCAATACCAGCGTATGGAAGTATACCTAAAAGGTTGGGTACATAACCCCTGTAAAAACTCCGTATACCTTCACGGTAATACATTTTTTGGATACAATCAAATATACCATTGTATTGATTACTTTTTCTAATGGCTAATCTTGTTTTTAAAACCTAAAATAAAAAAGAGATAAATATAATTCTAATTATAAAATAAAAAAGTAACATACTTCTAAGGGATAAATTAATGATTGACTAAAACCTCCTGCAAGTGATCCTGCCATAAATCTTTCAAATATTGTTAAGTCTTTAGTTCTCGAACCTCTAATAAGGCGCTTAGCTTGTTCATAAGCCATAAATTTAAACGCAGACTCTGGAGCTATCTTGAGTACATTAATACCATTTCCACGCCACATGCCTCGTTTGCCACCTTCTTTTAACATGCTTTTGAAACATGTTGTTATATTGCTATGTTGATTGCCGTATACCTAAGAAAAATGTTAAGCTATTTTTATAGTTAAGTAATAATTTTCATAATAATCATTTCAAAGATACTGAATAACATTACTTCATGTCTATTTAAATTCAAGTGAATTGGTGATGTATTGTTTTGTTTAAAATTATAAGATATTTAATAATATATAGCAATTTGGATTAAACTATAGATTATTTTGGTATCAATTAAATAAGTTAACATTGTCTTACTTGTAAAAATACTTTAAGCCTATCCAAAGGTGCAGTAAAAGTTCTTGAGACAGCGCCAGCTACACCACCAGATACAAGATGACGCCACCACATCCCTGTTATCATCTCAGCTTGGGTGAAATCATCTGGCACATTCATGTCCTCCCCAATGTCTATACACTGAAAATACAATTTTAGCATTCATTTTATGTCTTGTAGTATTTACAATAAATATACTTTTTTTCAGAATATATACAATATTATTATAATTCAAAACTGTTATGAAATTTTGACTTTTGAGGGGAATTATTTTATTCAATTTTATTATTTTTACTATAATCAATAAACCTATATTATTATATTATGATTGAATAATAATTAAATTTAAATCATTCATTTTATTAAAACTGAATAATAATAAATAAATAATAATAATAGGTAGATTATACAAATATGTGTTAAAGATTTTTTATACAAAAATCCAGTAAGAATTATATCACATTGGAATTTTCCCGAATTACTTAGGAATATTAGTTATTTGTTAATTATATTTTATTAATAGTGTCACACAAAAAAACGGTTTTGACCTTGGGTTAAGTGAGCTCAACCTACAGATACCTGCCAAGTGCATAGTACACTATAAGCAATATATTAAAATCTTGTTTAAATTTCAAATTAATCCGTTTCAGTATTTATTTACAAAACTAATTAATATAATTCATTTTTTTCAAAATATCAACATCATGAAATATAATTAAAAAAATAAAATAAAATTTTTTTTTTTTAAATGTTTAATGTTAAAATAATAGCATTGGTTAGCAACATGTTATAATAGTTAGCTATTCATAATTTTAAATAATAATATACAGTAATATCATGAAAATTATTAAGCTAAAAAGTAGGTAATAATACGATGTATTCATTTATCTATTACAGCTGATAAGATTAAAAGCAATTAAATAAACAAGGAAGAGTTCTTGATAAAATTGCATATTTAAACAGTAGACCAAAGTCCCAAGAAACTATTTAACTATAAAGCTATTAACAATGCATTACAATATTTTTATTTAAAATTATGTACGTAAATAAGATTAATTTATAATAACATTACGAAAAATATTTCAAATTTTTTTGTTTATTTAGTAAAAAATGTTATTTCAATGAAATAATTCATAAATATAACTATACTTTATCAATGTCTTTTAAAAATAAAAATAAAATAACTATTAAGGTTATATCTAATAAAAAGTTTAAGTTACTTTTAACTTTTAAGTTGACTATATATTATATACATTTTTGACTAAAGAAAAATTAATCAACATGTTATTAAGTACCCTTAATTTAACATCTTAATATATGATTTTTTTTTTAATGCGTTTTTTTTCAAGTACTTACTTTGTTCGAAACAATTTGTTTATAAAGTTCTAAATACGATTTATAAATATCACAGCACGAGGGACAATTCTCTTCATAGTCAAAATTACATAAAACACCAATTTCGTCATGGTCAAGTGAGTATTTTAAAATTTTTAAATTATTTGCATCCATAGTTAACGTTCTTATTAAAAAAAAAATAAAAAATAATAGTTATAGAAACGCGAATAAAATTCACTACATCACATAGCCAGTCTACTAAAATAATTCTTTGCACAGGTCTAAAACAGAACGCTGCTGAATGTCAATTGGCGGGGGCAGTCGCACACGTGATACAAGCGTATAATTATCGAACTACATATTCGCGAAGTTGAGACTATTTAGTATTTCTCAATTTTAAGTTTTTATTACTTTACAAATATTGATTACACGTAAAATAAATCATTTTGATTAATAATAAATCGTAAATCACTTAAAATATATTTATCAAGAATCCATACTTACAGTTGAATGCCTCCAATATTTAATTAAGTCGTGCAAGTCTGTAAAGGGGCAGTAAAGTAAAAAATCTCTCCATTCTTCAAAGCTAATTTCTAAACTACCATCTTTATCCATCCTAAAGTATACAAAAAAAACATAAGCTAGCTTATTTATTTTAAAACATTAACCCCGAATTGATTACCTTTTAAGAAGTTTTATAGCTTCAGCGTCGTCAATTTCAATTCCTAATTCTTGAAAAGCTCTTATAAGCTCGTATTGATCAATTTTTCCTAAAGAAATTGTAAATAAATAAACTTAAAAAAAATTATATTGTTAATTCTTAAAAATAAATCGTAAGTATAAAGTGGGTAAAAATATCCTTTGGTGTTATAATTTAGAAAATGGGGCAAGTCTGTTAAAATATGACACGTCAGAAACCCCAAATTATTGTAATGAGCATTGTAGCTTTTCTTTAGCTTCGATACATTTAAATATCCGCAATGCGCAGTACTAAATACGCAACGCGTGTTAGCTATCATACAATTTCAAAATCGAAATTCAATAATATATTAACATAAAATATACAGGCGTAACTATCAATAGTATATGTATTATTTATATTTGTAATGTAAGTATTTAAACAATAAATTATCATAATTTTTACATAAAATAAATTCATAATAACTTAAATATTAAATGATAATTATGTAAGTCATATTTTGTTCATCTTCTACTTAAACTGCCAATTCAGTATTATAAAAATCATAATTTAAAGTTAAATTACACTATACGCCCATAAATATGATTTCTTCATAAGATATATTACAAAACTATACTCAATCAACTGAAATATTAACCTTATCAGTTATCACGAGCTTTTCTAATTCATTCAACTTTAAGAGGATGTCAGCGCACTATTCGTTTTCTCTCTCTGGCCCACGCGCAACATAGACAAAACGTGTTTACCCAAAATCATTTTTTCTATGTGTTTAAGTAATCTTAGAGTTAGTCACCTATTACAAAAAAGATAGAGAATAATATTTTTGAGGGAATGACATATCGATTTTATATTTTATTATTATTTGACTTTGTATTCCACTTTCAAAATAAATAAAAAAATGTTGTAAACTTAAATGCTGTTTAAATTGATTTGAGACAATATTTAGACAAATCGATATGTCATTCCCTCAAAAGTATTATTCTCTATCTTTTTTGTAATAGGTGACTTTACACTAAGATTACTTAAACGCATAGAAAAAATTATTTTGCGTAAATGCGTTTTGTCTATGTTGCGCGTGGGCCAGAGAGGGAAAACGAATAGTGCGCTGACATCCTCTTAACGTATTTAAAAAGAGTAATTTAAATATATAAATGTACTTATACTTATAAAAATTATTTTTAAAAACTTCTTTGAAATTTTCGACTTGACTACAATGTTAATTTAAAACCTATAATTGATTTTTTAGAAGCTTTCGTTATATATAACGATAGCCATGATATTATAATGACCGTATACTCATTAATATTTAGACGGAAGGTTCAGTACGGTAAAATATATTCTACGAAATACGACGATACCTATTAATATCCATTACATAATATTTTTATATTATTATTTTAAAATAAAAATATATTAATCAGCTCAACGACAAATATAATAATACTAGTCGTCCTACCTCATATTTTTTATTTTATTAGATTCATAAAATGTTTGCTATACATCGGTAACACAATTTGAGCATTTAGTGTAGATAGAATATTCGATAATAAACTTAAATCATCTCTATCTATTTTTAATTTCAAATAAACAATAGGTAATCTTAACATAATCGTATGCCAATACAGATCAATATGGAGGCCGGGTTTTAATAATGTGAAGTATAATAATTAATGAATAATTAATTTAACTCCGTACGTACAAATTTAATACACTGTATCCAACTATTCAAACCCACAGGTTTATTAAGTTAATTCAATTTTGATAAGCTATTAAATAAGTAATCATAATTTATTCAACTCTTAATTAAAACTATAGGCGATTTATAATATACGGTTTAAGGTAATATGTGCAATGCATCATATCTACTCATTTTCTCAATGTGTAGATATTATACAACATACACTTTGTTACTTATTATCATAGGCGCAAATAGGGGGG
>NC_042495.1:51566529-51567004 GCF_005508785.2 Acyrthosiphon pisum
CCCAAAAAAAATGTCCATAGCCCTCCCAAAAATGTCCTACATTTTGTTTTAAGCGCATTCAATATTATCAAAGTAAGGCCCTATTAGTCCCCTCAAATCTCAAACATTATTTGCGCCTATGCCTATTATATATATTTACAATGTACGATATTGTTTTATTTTTTGTAATTCAACCAGGAAGTATAAAAACTAGAGTATGGGTGTATAACACTAGGTTAGTGGAGTCATTTTAGGGGGGCATAGTGGGCGTCTTTGTTCACGTCTGATTTTAAAAACCTTCCCGTGTTTGATTTTTGGTGAATAAACATAACTGTTTTTATAATTTTGAGGAAATTTAATATTGTTTAGGTACTATACTAGGAAATTAAATTATTGTCACGCAATAATCATAACTATTAATATTTATATTAAGAGGACGCCACACCCGCATTTGTTGTCTCCGTCTTACAAACGCGTAACATAGCAAATTTACGCT
>NC_042495.1:51567343-51580136 GCF_005508785.2 Acyrthosiphon pisum
CAAATGGCGGGTGTGGCGTACTCTTAATAGTTTTAAGTAGAAATATAGACTGTGTATATACGATTTGGTATAAGAAGTAGTGTGTGTGTGTAAAGTGCGAAGGAACAAACAAATATTCATTATTATACCTGCCTATGTATTGTGTATTTACTATTTTTAAATGCAATGTATAGCTGTGTATTCTGCTTCTGTCGAACGGAATGACCCAGGTGGCGGATATTATAATAATATGGGTAATAGGTATACATTTACAAAGATTTGTATGCGGACATTTACAACAATAATAATAATATTATAATCCCATACCATTTTTTTGTAACCTTTTTTTGCATTCCAACAGTTCAAGTACATAAATTTTAAATACAAAACAACGATTTTTTTATTTATCCGTGATTTATAAGAAACCTCAGGGCTCTGGTGGTATTTTATATTTTTACCTTTCAGTACCATTTTATCAATTAGTATTAAAAGTATTATTTGATTTGTTCAACTTCTCCTCTAAAAAAAAAAAATTTAATGACGCCACTGCACTGCGTATTTGAGATGAACATTTTTAATGGAGTTCTCAGAAATAAGTTATGAATTATTAAGGAGGAAAATTAGAAAAACATAAAAAACATTTTATCAAGTCATTTAAATTTCTAGAAAACTAATATTTCCTTATGTATTTATAGAAGTATGTAATATACAAATATAATATGTATCAAACTATTTACTATTATATACAATAAACTTTTCAACTCTTTTTCTTACCAACTTATTAATAATTTATTTATCTGATTTCTAACTTTCATTGTCAGTATTAAATTAAATAAAACTTTGTACATAGGTAGTAAACAGTGTACAAAATCTTGGAATAAAAAAAAAATGAACAAAAGTAGATTTGTGAACAATTTTACCAATTATACGTTATAAATTTCAATTTCAACATTTGCAAAATAAATATTTTTGTTACGCAAACGCATTATTCTTTTCTGAGCTACATAATATCTTTAACTTTCGTGTACAACATTCTTTATTATTTAAATATCCTTATATTTAATCAAGTGATTAATAGTTTACGTAGTAGAATTATAAATAATAATATAATCACATCAGACAAATCGCAGGCCAAAATTTACGCAAGTGCAATGTGTGTACTTGCTCCAACAATTTAGACTTTAGAGGCCTCATATTTCAAATATTTTCTGATAAAACAAATATACGAAATACGATTTTTGAAAATATATTTTTCCCCTCTTTAATAAATTAATATTTTCTGTCATAAATTGTATTTATGAAACCAATGTTTAATAATAGACCAATAGGTAAAATTGATTATTTTATCGCTATATAATCATTGTTGCCTTTACTCGAAAAACAGTAATCATAGCTGCAGGTTAATGTAGAGGGCCGTTAGTATATTAAACGTTTAGCATAGTTTTTTATTTTAAGAGAGCGCTACACCCGCAAGCATTCTCTTTGTCTTACAAACTCAAAAAATCCAATTGTACGCTCAGTAGATCACGTTTAGCTCTGTTCATTTAAAGATTCGAGTGAATTGACCTGTAATAAAATTTGGAAGTAAAAAATATTATCTAGTGAACTTCATAAGATTTTTTTTATATTTTAATTTTAAAATTTTAAAATGTTTTCAAATACTCATAACTTGCTTTAAAATTTAAATCTAAAAAAACCTACGAGGTTCACTAGAATTATCTTACCTTTACATTTTATAAGAGGTCAATTCATTATAATTTTTAAACTACCAGAGCTAAACGTAAGCTGTTGAGCTTACAATTTGCTATGTTATGCGTTTGTAAGACAGAGAGAATGCTTGCGGGTGTAACGCCCTTTAAAAATAAAAAAAAAAACTGTGCTAAACATTTATTACACTAATAATTCTACTGAACTTTTTTTTACTTATTTAAAAATGATTTCTCTGCATTAGTTTTAATTGAAGAAAATTTGGTCATGCTACAGCATACACTAAATTTGGGTGTATAAATGAACTATATAATTGTTTCCATGTTGGTCCATGTTATTTGTCCCAATTTCTTTTAATCGGGCTGTGGGCATATGATTTGGGCATTTGGCACATAAAAGAGTTTGTATAGAAAACATTTTTTTTTTAATTTAGCCCCTAATTTTAATTTAAGACTGAACTTATTTTCGCTCCCCCTCCCGTATTTAATCCCAATAGTGGAAATTTTGGGAGAAGGACGACTTAGCCCTTCCCGTCTTTTAAATTTCTTTAAAAACGATTGAAAAAATTGTAATACTTCTTTTACAAATATTTATATTGTGTATAGAAAAAGTACTAAATTGTAAATAAATTGACTGAAAATAAAATGTCCTCATTTTCTCTAGTCTGGTTACGTAATTCAGTAAGCGGCAACCATCTGCTATTATTCTTAAAATAAATTATAAAACACCACCGTTAATCGCCACAATTTAGTACTTAACAACACAGATATTGTTAAAAACCTATAATATTATATTAAACAAACAAAACTATATCTTTGATCGTAGAATGCTCGAGTATGCCTGCGGCTGTGCTACAACATACCAAATGTGCGTACAGAAAAATCTATTTTATTTCGTTGGTTTCAATATCATTATATTTAAATGTAAAGAATATTATTTATTTTGTATACAATAAGATTATAATATTATCTACTATCTAGAGAATCACTTATCGGATTTATTTGATATTTTAATTTTAAAATGAGTATAGTCTTAGCTGTAACCTGTAGGGATCGGAGATTGATTTTTTTTTAAATCTTGTCATTTACATAAATGTGAAGGGTTGGTAAGGGCGTAGTCCCTAAAAATTCAAGTTACAATCCGACCATGAAAACGTTTTTTTTTTACTTTTTAATAGGCACCAATAATTTTTGTAGTTGAAAAAATATTGAAATATCGGATATTAGGACCTATGTAAGATACTAATAATATGTAACAATTAACATGGGTATTAAAAAAATAAATAATATGTGATATTTCTTACACAAATTCTTAGTGAACAAAAATTATATTTGGTTTTGATGTAACATTAATTTTTTCTTTTTCCTCACATAAAAATAAAAGTTCAATATTCAGTACTTGAAAGTTGTATGAAATATAATTTTTAAAAAAACCGGTAAGGATTTATGATTTAGATATTATGATTTATCAATCATCATTTAAATTTTAAAATGCTAAATGGTACCTAAGAAAAAATTTAATTTTTGAAATAATTTTATAATAAGTTACATTCAGGACAGATGATTCAAAATACAGGTCAAAAGTACAAAAGTATTGTTTTTGAGCTTTTTTCAGGACATCGGGACTCTTTACTCAAATATGGGACAATTCGGTAAAATACAGGATGAATGGGGTCCACAGTCTTTGATAATAAGTCAAAAAATTTACTTATTCCTCCTTTTATTGTATTAAAAAAAAAAAAAATGAATTCGACAGAACATAAATTTTCTTGTAACTTGTAATATCATGTTGCTATTTGTATAATTTTTTTGTAGTTACTATTTAAAAACGTTAGATCCCTTACAATAATTGTATCCAGTTTCTGTCTTATGCTTTATTCAAATGTAATAATGAATAATAAAATAGTTACACTATATGGAAGGATAAGTGATATTTATTTAGCGTAACAATCACTTGAAATTGATCAAGTGTTATTAATTTATTAACGAATATAAAGTAGAATTAATATAACTGAATTTTTTTTAGACATCTCTGTTTGTATTCTAGTTCAATGCTATATTTAAAATATCCCAAATATCATAATATATTCCTTTTCTTTTTAAAGAACTTTTGAAATGTATCAATTGAAAATCATTAGACAAAATTAGTTTTCAAGTGGAATAAGAACAATTTTAATAATATATATTCCTTTTTAACAAATGTTTTCCTTAATGTATCTGTTAATAAAAACAAAGCAAAATGCAAAACTAAATTTTAGACATTGTTTTAATTATAAGAAATAAAAATAAAATACACCTAATGAACTTTGTATTAATATTTAAACTAGAAATTGAATTGTTATAAATTAGCTGTTTGCTCAAGTTACAATTGTACATAACTACCATAGTAAATCACAAGAATTTACTATTTTTAAGTAGCTATGGAAGAAATTATATGTGACCAAACAATAAAGGGTTCATTGAAATTATTGGACTACTTTAAATATACCTCATTTAGAACAAACTCAAAATATGAAAAAAAAAAAAACCTGGGAAGTTGCTCTGCTCTATTTATAGGTTTTGAGTATATCTTGTCATTGTTAAATTTGGATTTAATAATAAATCATTGTTACAAAAAACAATTCTAAGCAGAATGGAGTGTTAGACTTGTAATGGAAAATACTAAAAGTCCCCGAGATTAATATTTTTGAATCCGGAATATATAACTATAATCATTTTTTGTTACTATCCAATTTCGTCAAAATTAGAACATCAAATGTCTTTAAAAAAACTACGAAAACATATTATGTGTTTTTATATTTTTTATCTGCTGGTATATATTCCACCAGAACAACATATTATTACTTTTTATAACAATTTCGAAATTAAGATCAGAATAATTAATATTTAATAAAAAAAAAAAAAACAAAAAAAACAATAAAAATCTATAAATTACAAACTATATATTAAATTATTTTGGGACGTAAAATTTAAAATACAAAAATGAATAGTGTGTATACCATTTATAAGTAACTATAGAACACAATAAACAAAATAATATTTAATATCTAGCTATAAATTATTATTTTCACTATATTTTTAATAGTTTTCCCTACCAGTCACTTAAGGTACACTTATTATTAAATACAATTGTAAGTAAAAGCAATGTATTATGAATTAAGATAATTTCTATAAAAATTATATATGATATTACATTTCAACATATAATAATAGCTACTAAGCTTTATAACAAATAAAACTATTTTCTATTTGAATATCAACCAAAATCATACATGTTTAAAAATGTAGATAAAACTTTTTTTATTAATCTACTATTTTATTGATATTGACAAGTACGCTCAAATGTAATATTAACATGTTATCCCATAATTAGACTTAAAATTACACTATAATGATGTATATTCTAAGAGCTTAGGATATTTCCTCTAAATGTCTATCCCCGACATTATTGCTCCACAAAAATTATTATGACAATAAAAATTAGTTATTATAAGTTATAAATGAATTATAATATATTGTAAAAATTATAAAAAGAAAATACTTTAAAAAAATATGAAAGTAAACCTATGAACTAAACTAACTTTATATGCAAGAACAACAGAAAATAAAATACTAATTGTAACCAATTATTGTAAATGTCATAATAAAAAATACTGATTTACATATCATTCAAGAGAAGAAAGTATATCCAGACACCTTTTATTTTACTAAATGCCATTATTTTACACATTTTCAATTAAATTATTAAATACAACCTAATCCTTTTTACTCAAAAATGATAATATGATATTTTTATATCTATTAAATTTACATACTACAAAATATAAGCAACACAAGTATATAATATAATATATTATACTATTATTAATCATCTTTCAATACATAGTTAACTAAATATTATTTTGCTATTACATTTAAATAGTTAGTGTTTATTAAATTACTTCTTACCATCTTTGTTTTTGTCAATGTTTGAAAAACTTAGCCTTAATGATTTTTCATGTTCTTTAACATAATGTATAAATTCAGCTAATGTAATTGAACCACTTTTAGTAGCATCAGACAGTTCCAAAAACTTCTATAAAATAAAAGAAAATGTAAAATTAAATAAGCTACTTATAATTTAAATAATATTAACTTAGAGTGACCATACGTCCCATTTATAACAGCATTGTTCTTTATTTTGAGCCCCATGTCCCCTTGTCCCAACAAACTTCAAATGAGACACTTTTGGTCTCGTTTTAATCCCGTTACCTCCATAATATTTTCATTAAACAAACATTGAGAGCTGATATCAGCGATGGAAATGAGACATTCAAATTGCACAGGTTAGTGGTACAGGTAATTATGAACACGTACACCAGCACCCTTTCCAACAATATATGTCATCTAACAGGCACATGGGCTGTAATTTTTAAAATATAAAAATTATTAAACAATTTTTGGAGTTCTATTATTTTAGAGTTAAGGCAAAATTGTTTGTCCTGTTTTTTTTTTTTTTAATATGGTCACCCTAATAAATTATATTTCCAAAAATAATTTACTTACTTGAGCATACTCTTTATCATGCAATGCAATAGATAAATCATGTATGTCAATTTTACCGTTCTTGTCCATGTCGAGCGATTCAAATAATTTAGCCAAACGAAGTTCATCTTCATTAGGAAGCTCATGAAGATAATGAGGAGGCATTACGCTTTCAGTGTTACTAGGGCCAACAGGCACATGATGATTAATAGCGTTCACCATATTAACTTAGCTAAATAAAATGTAACTACAATTTTATTTCTATACTCAAACTACCTAAGTAGAATCTTACATAACAAATAAGTCAAAGATACATAATATTTCACGTACGAAAAATATAAAATTAAACTTTGAAATTTTTAAAAAATAAATAATTATTAGAAAATTGACTAGTGTTGGCTCTAAATTCTATACGAAAATAATAGAAAATTGCGACAACTCGAGCCTCAAAAGTCAAATTCATCATTATCAAGACGTATCAATACTGTATCAACTTAATTTTCTTATCAAAGTGGCTACCATATACCACATACAATTAAGTATGTTGATCATCTCCACGATGAATGACATTCATCGCGTGAAAGTCCGCCTTTTTAAATTTTAAATGCGTGATAATAATATTACATTAGTTTATTAGTATTAAAAACATATTATTATTTACAGGCCACAGCACACCCGTGTTGTATTGTACTGTTGTCACCGTCTTACAAACGTACAATACTACAACATAGCAAATTGTACGCCTACAATAATCCATTTTACTCTGTTAATTTAAAATTAGAGTGTATTGACCCAGGACAAAATTTAATTGTAAGGTTATCTAAGGCATCATGCAGGATTTTATCGATATTGTTTTTAAAAAAGTTATGACCATTTTGAATCTATAGTAGAAAAATGGATTATTATTGACGTAAAAAGTGCTATGTTGTACCACTTGTACGTCTGTAAGATGGATACAAGTAGACAACACATGCAGTGTAACGTTCTCTTAAAGTAATATGTTTTTAATATTTGTTGATTTGGTGGTAATAGTTGAAACTTTTTATAAATTTTGATTTATAATGCAAATGCAGTTTACCATCCACACAATGATTATTTTGGTCATCAATGTAATTTAATGTAGTCATTTTAAACTGATCAGAAATTGTCAGCTTCCTATTATAGGCACGGCCATGAATTAAGATATTTGTTTATACATCTTAAAATACTCATAATTCACTTTAAAATTAAAATATAATAAAAAGCCTGTGATTACCTAGATAATATTCTTACTTCTAAATTTGATAATAGGTCAATTCACTCTAATTTTTAAACGGGGCGATCACCAGCTTTAGCGTAAAATTTGGTATGTTACGCACTTGTAAGACAAAGGTCACACATGCGGGTGTGGCGTCCCCTTAATAATTAGTAATAATTATACTATACATTTTAATAATAGTGTACACTTATTTTCAGCAATATATCTTTCGATGTGGATAGTTGATAACTTTGATATAGTCTATATGTTAATTCATCTTAGTGGTACATTGTACATGTGCAAAATTGTTAATTATTACCTATTTATTATTTAAGATAATGATGGAATTTGGGGTGCTAAGCAGGTATAAGTACGTCTAGCACTCCTGTGTTTTGTACATTTGTGCCAATGCCTGTAATTTGTTTTCACACTACGATAGTACAATTTATAAGGTAATTTTTTTTATTACGATAGTAATAATATTTTAGTTCATTGTACCTCTCCTCCCCCTTGAGAATATCCTGGTTTCGCCATCGATAAATGCTTAAGGGGATGAATAGTATTGACAAATTCTATGAAAATGTACTTTAGCATTTGCAATAGTATATGATTATTGAGCGCCTGAGTGTAAATACAGGAGTAAATACACCTATTATCAATATTGTAGAAAAGAAGTTAATCTATGTCTGTTTAAAAGTCAATTTTCGATATTTAAATTAGTAAACTCAATAATTCAAATTCAAAAAGTAAAATATCACAAGTTTAAGAGTTAAATATTAGACATTGAAAATAAAATACCGAAAATCGACTCCTATACAAATCTAGATAAACTTCTTCTCTTCAATTTGTATAATAGGTATTCAGATTGACTGGCATACTGTAAGCTGTTACTCAGTAAGCTATATTATTGGAAATACGAAATTAAGTTTCAGGGTTTCACTAAAATTCACATATTTTGTAATTAGTGGGTAAAATGCTGCGTTGCTGACACGTGCATGTACGTGAGTGTGCGCTCTGCTATTTATTTTATACAAAGTCACTCACACTAGTGATCACTTACTATGCACACATTTATATGACTCGCATGCATACAAATAGAAAATATTGCCTATATTAAACTCCTTAGAAACTGTCGGTATGCATACGCATAGTATTATTAGAAATAATTTTCTAAAATGTTTAGATGAATTTTATTAGAACAAAATAGTTTTTATAAAAAACTACAACTGAAGTACCGAAACCTTGTTTTCACAAGTTTAATACAAACTAATAGAAGTACAACTCAAGTCAGCTATATATTCCCGTATTAGTAAGTTTAAATTATCAATATCCAAATAACTATCGCAAATAGGGTGGGGGCTAATCCCCCAAAAATATGTCCATAGCCCCCCACCCCAAACATTTTCTACATTTTGTTTTAAGCTTATTTTATATTATAAAAGTAAGGCTTTAGCCGCCCCCCCCCCCCCCACAAATCCTAAACGCTAGTTGAGCCTATGGTTATTTTATAACACTTATTAATTAGTTACATATCAATATGTAGTATGTAATTGGTATAAAAATCAAAGATAAATTCCCAAAAATGAATATTTATTCAATATACAGTATATAATTTATTTGCAAATTTGTTTAGAAAATTAATAGCAGACATTTTATTTGACCATATTTATTTATCAATGTCTGGATTTCATATTTAAAAATGTTTAATGCATATTCTATAAGTTATTTGTATATAATATGAACAGTTATGCTATGAACGTATTTCTATAATCTTATCTCTTTAAATTGTAGCAAAAAAATATTTATCCAATAATATATGTTTAACTAGATAAAACGTATATATTTTATAATAACTGTTCTTTACAGCTTGTATTATCTGATATTCCATCAATAATAATATAAACAGTAAAAACTAATAATTGCTTAAATCATTGATGGCACAATTATTACTGTAGAATTATTATTTTTTAAAGTTTAACATTGTAATAAGACCTGACGTCTCAGCCTTAATTATTAAATACTATCACTTAGACAATTCAGAATTTAAACAGCAGGATCTGAGAAAAGGATGAATATATAAAGTATTTTTATTTTATGTTTACTGTTCTTTATTTGTAACTGTTGTATCAATATAATGTGCAGTGTGAACCTATATATTTTATGAAAGCTATGCGTGTTTGTTGTGTTTTCGTATGGTATGTTTTCTAAGTAAACCGCTGGACACAAACGCCAACTTGCACAAACCACACTCATAGGGCCTTTCACCAGTGTGTAGCCTCATGTGTTCGGTCAGCACGTGTGATTGGTTGAACGCATATCCACAAAAATTGCAAATATATGGCCGATATCCTGTGTGTGTTCTCATGTGTACCGACCGGTTGGCCGAACATGTGAACGTATCGCCACAAACATTGCATGCAAACGGCTTATGTCCAGTGTGCATCCTATAATGCACAGTTAGAGTGTATATCTTCTTAAATGCCAGCTCGCAAATGTCACACACATGAGGCCGATCCACATATGCTTGTGCTTTATTTCCAGTTGATTTGTGTCTTTTCTCGTGCTCGTTCAAGCTACTTACATGTTTGAAATATTTATCACAAATCCGGCAAACATACGGACCAAGATTGCCTCTTATGCTGTAAGCCATAGTTTCACATTTATTATCCACAGATGCAATGGTAGTTCCAAAATACTTGCTGCAGACAACAATATCATCTGTAGTACATTTTTTGCCAATAGTAGCTGTCCCACAATCCGTCCTTTTCACTGGCAACGTCATGATTTCTACTTGGCTCGCCGTCTAGAAATTATTGGTTTGAAATTGTTAGACATTATGTTGGATGCAAGTATATAATACCCTTTATGAATTTATACGGACTCGCATGTCACTTGTATTTGAAATGTTTAATGATTCACAAGGCAATCGAATCACTGTGTCTATGCGTTCATTGCTCGTGGGGGTAGCCATGTGGCCTATTTCTTTTTTTGGCGACATAATTTCTTTTTGACCTAACTTCTAGAAATTATTCGTTTAAAATTGTTAAATATTACATCACAAACACATACACAGGTATTATACAGACTTGGATGTTATTTGAATTATTTGTATTTGAAACTTTTAATGATTGATAATGCAAAAGGTGCATCATCGCTTTGGACATAGATCCTTTGCTCATGGTAGTAGTAACTTTTATGCGTCGAATACACTCCGTTTCTTTTTTCGGTGATGTCATTAGTACTTGACTCGTCTACAAATTATTAGTTTATAATTATTGAATTTAACATAAACCTAAAATTACTAAAGATATTACTGACTCGGGTGATACTTGTATTATTCGTGTTCCGGTATTTAAAACGTTTAATAATTAATGTAGTAGAATATAAATATAAGTTATAAACTTTTTTAAAATTGCAGCGCACTTCATAATTTAGTTCATGTTTTAGTATTTACAATAGTAGTGACGAGTGACGAGTGTTCACCATTCGCCATAAACGAGTAAAGTTTTCGTGAAAACAACAAAATATAACAAATCGTTTGGAGTTAAGTAATTATCTGTAGTAACTAGTAGTGTGGTGTTAATTAATATACAAATATTGTCGATAAAAATATAAAAATAAATAACAACATTAATCAGTAGTAAGATAGTACTATCTTAAATCGTGGATTGACAAAGTACGGGGAATTTTCCTTCGTATAATTAACGCCATCTATCTGGGTGTATTATGAATGTAATGTAACCAGACGTTCTGAAATGTCGGGAATCGGGATAGCTCCATACCAAGATAAAAAATATTAAATCTTATACCAAGATATAAAATATAAATCTTAAATCTTGATCTATACCATAGGCGTGCGCACGGGTACAGCGAATACTGATTTCGCTGCACCTGACAATTTATTTTGGATTTAGTGGGCTGGTAGATATTTATTTGAAAGGTATATAATATGTTACGGCTAAAGTCCGAATTAAGCGCTAATGTGCACATTATCCGGATAATGTACATATTATACAATTTCGGACTTAAGCCGTGAATAAAAACTATTAGGGAATGGATTAAGTATACATTACCCGGCTAAAGTAACTTTAGCCATCGTGTTATGGCTAATGTAAAATATTGTTAATAAGTTCATAATATATATTTTATTTCAATAAAAGTTAACAATTAAATATTAAACTACATTTGATGCAATATTAACTTTATTTATATTTCTATTTATTTCTATTTATTAGATAACATCAATGGTGGCGTGAACTAATTTATTTTATGAGGCAAGTATAAATGCTCAACCACCACCACCTAAATTTTATCACACAGACCCGTGGGGGCTTTGCTCCCACACCCCCAATTCACAATAATACAACAATAATATAGTTTGTCATGTTAATATCAGAAATATAATAAAATTACTTACGTTTATGCCTCATAACTCATATAATGTATTAATAACAATACACGTATATTTAAACGATAAATTGTCCCTCAATAAATCAGATGTTGCTGCAAAAGAATCAATGGCCAAATCTATGGTGATATCTCTTTCACAGTTTAAAATATTCAAACTTCGCAAGTCTCTAAATGTCGACCCCAATTTACAAAATTTAAATTACCACGTTTCTTATCACAAACACAAATGACCCTATTGTCAAACTCATAATTTGGCCCAAATAGGAAATACAGTCCAGTTTAACGGTAGGTAATATACCCAATATTCAATAATAATATTGTAAAGTTATTATAAAAGCACTATAATAATAAAAAAAACTGTTAAATTTTAAATCAAAAAATGTCACAAAAAGTTAATTTACATTAGTTAGGCGTATTTATGATTTTGGCGCCCTAGGTACACACATTTTGGTACATTTTTTTTCTCAGTTTTCTTTTACTCATTGTCACAAAAAACTTTTATGTCCCCTATAAATTACAATTTACCTTTTCTTTCCGTTAAAAGTGCAGGGCTTGAAACCGGTACCTATAAACCATTATAAAACCGAAACACAAAATATAATTTAAAAAAAGGTATTTTAGATTCTGAGTGGAACAATGAATGTATTGATTTTACAATGATGTGTGTTTTTTTTTTTTTAATTTTCATATTTTTTAATTTTTTAATTTTTTAATTTTTTTTTGTGTCTGTCATCACCTTTTAGGACAGTAAAAAGGCTTGGATTTTCTTCAACAGTACCTTTTCTGATAGGAAAGTGAATCTAGTTGGTACTTTGGGGGGTCAAAAGTAAAATTTTTCCAATAGTTTTCAAAAGCGCCGTGAAAAACAAAAGAAAAATTAAAGAAAAACGAGAATTTTTACGCAAAATCTGTTTTCGAGAAAATAGATTTTAGTTTT
>NC_042495.1:51580580-51590551 GCF_005508785.2 Acyrthosiphon pisum
TACAAAGCTCCTGATATATTGTTACAATATGACTTGAAAAATATTAAAAATACATAGGCACAATTTTTTTTTATAAGCATTTGAAGTTAACATTTTGACAAAATTTATCAAATTTAAAATTGAATAATTATTTTGTAGTTAAAAATTTATAAAATGTTCAACTTTTATATCTAAGGATTGAAAATTTAAAACAAGATTCCACGTAAATATTTAATTCTGTTGCCAAAAATTCTATGAAATACATAAGCACAGTTTATTTTTATAGTCATTTTAAGTTCAAATTTGGACGAAATTACATATTAAAAAACCTGGAATAAATATTTTATTTATTTTGTTGTGATTGTAATGATTGTATAATATTATTTGTGGGTACTTGAAACTTCTAAAGTATAGGTACTATTATATATCTTTGATACTACCACGGTTTGTTGTTGATGTATAACGCGTTACCTGATGGATATTGTGATATGATTAATTTGGAATTTATTATTAATACCTATTATAGGTCAATTTTTCTTAATACTATAGATAATATGTATGTCTAATACCTAGACTGACAAACCGTCTCCGCTCAGAATCGTTTTTCTTACACAGTGATATTATATCATTGAATTCAAATTTAATACTATCCATTATACAGTGACCCACTTGTAACCTACTGTACAGCAGAGCGACATCCACTTACCCACCTTTTTTTTTTTGAAAATCTTTGTATCTTGACATTTTGGAGAGTTTACTTTACACAACAGGCGATTTAAATTTCGAACGCTCAATCCGGTGATTCAAAATAATTAATAAACTAAGAATGAACGTAAATATTCCAGGTCTTGAAACTGATTTTAAAACCGGTATAAACCGTTTAAAAACTGAAAAAAACAAAGTCAAAAACAAAATTGGAAAAAATTGGAAACCGGTATTAAATACAAAATCGAATCCAAAAAAATAGGAAACCCTAAAATAGTTATTCTAGGTTTTTTAATATGTAATTTCGTTCAAATTTGAACTTGTCATTTAAATGACTATAAAAATAAACTGTGCTTATGTATTTCTTAGAATTTTTGGTAACAGAATTAAATATTTACGTGGAATCTTGTTTTAAATTTTCAATCCTTAGATATAAAAGTTGAACATTTTATAAATTTTTAACTACAAAATAATTATTCAATTTTAAATTTGATACATTTTGTCAAAATTTGAATTTCAAATGCTTATAAAAAAAATTGCACATATGTATTTTTAATTTTTTTCAACTACTATTGTAGCAATATATCAGGAGCCTTGCATTAAATTTTCACGCTTTTTTACCCAACAAAAAAAATTTTATTGATATTTATAGAAAAAAAAAACTAAAAAAATTGAAAACTGAGAATGTCCGTATGTTGCTTTTATAAATGAATTTAACAACAATTTATTTAATGGACTGTATATTTATTATTTTTGCGAGTGCATCACCGACAACTCGACAACACCGACTAAATTCACACACATAGTCTGATCACAATATAATAAATTTCTAACGACATACAATATAAATACGGGTTTATCGTTTACGATGATAACAATATCAGGTATACAGCGTTTTCACCGTAACACCGTTAACAGCTCAAAACAAGTCAAAATATTTTGAAAATCTTAAAAAGTATAAGAATTAATAAAATAAGCATTCAGTATTTTTACAATATTTTCAAATATCTACAGTCATTCGTTTTTTAATTACAATAAAATAAGAAAATCGTCACATAAGAAATCGAGCGAATATCAAATGTCGTAAAAACATGAATTTCAAACGCTCATAAAAATTGAATTTGACTTTCTTGTAGACATTTTATTTTTGATAAATAATAATATATATATCTGTGGGTTCTGTACATAAATGGCTCGATTGATTAAAACAGTATCAAGCATTTTTTTCATTGTCTTAAAATGTTTATAACAATTCCAGTGACTATAGTTGTAGCTGTGAACGTAGTTTTTCAAAACACAGCATTATAAAAAACAAATTAAGAAATACTATGTCACAAAAAAGATTGGATGCGCTTCTTTTTTTGTTTGTCGAACAAGAACTTTTAATTGATGAGTTTAAACACTTGCAAGTAGTAATCGCAGACTTATATTGTAAGTCTATTTATTTATTTTTATTTTACGTACCTAATTTTTAAGAGTTCCAATATTATGACTAATGTATAAATATTCATTATTAATTAAGTACTATATGCTTATAAGTGTTATATTATTACCTATATGTGATGTTTAATATAATTATAAAAGTATAGAGTAATATATTATAATACATAAAAATATATTACTTTTTATTTACAATTTACTATATTTCTTATAACCATAATAGGCTATAGGCAAAGTCGTAGAGTGATACATTTATATTGTGGGGGGGGGGGGGGTATACCCTATAATAATGATTCGGGTACACAAGTGATTATATAAACGTATAAAATATTACATTTTTACACAGTGGGCTAAAGAGAATTAGGGGGGGAGGGGGTAATATAAAGAAAATAAGTGGGCTGCTTATTGTTCTTTAGGGCCGGTTCAAAATGTACGCTGCACCCGACACAAAATCCTGCGCACGCCTATGATCTATACATAGGCAGATAGGCGCCAATGCGCCATGTACAGAGGGGCTAAGATTTTCGGTCTGGCCTCAGCCCATCATGGTTCTTATTAAAAAAAAAAAAAACATTCATATTATATAATATAATATAATATTATTAATTAATATTATATATATTATATTATCAGTGGCGTGGCGAGAATCTTTCAAACCCTAAGCAAATTATTTATATGGCTATATGGCATAAGCGCCAAAGGTTCAAAAATGACTTATCATTTGCGCCAAAATAAATATTTTATATACCTACCTATGTAGTTTTTTCAAAATTGATAAATCTTATAAAAATAATATTATATGTATACTATATTATATTAATATTATTTTATATATTAGTTATTTGAAAATTTCTGTCTTATAAAAATGATATTATATTATAAAATTAATAAATCATAAATTATGATACACATGCAAATCAATATAAATTTAATACGTCGGTTGAGATTTTATAAAAAAAAAAATGTCAATAATAAATTATAAATTTAATAAATTGGTTGATTTTTTAATCCCACTTTTAGATTCTGAGTGGAACGATGAATGTATTGATTTTACAATGAGGTGTGTTTTTTTTTATTTTTTATTTTTTTTTTGTGTCTGTCATCGACTTTTAGGATAGTAAAAGTGCTTGGATTTTCTTCAACCGTATCTTTTCTGATAGGAAAGTGAATCTAGTTGGAACGTTGGGGGGTCAAAAGTGAAAATTTCCCAGTAGTTTTCAAAAGCGCCGTGAAAAACAAAAGAAAAATTAAGGAAAAACGGGAATTTATACGCAAAATCTGTTTTCGAGAAAATTCATTTTGGTTTTTGGTGCAACTCTTAAGAGGATGTCAGCGCACTATTCGTTTTCTCTCTCTGGCCCACGCGCAACATAGACAAAACGCGTTTACGCAAAATCATTTTTTCTATGCGTTTAAGTAATCTTAGAGTAAAGTTACCTATTACAAAAAAGATAGAGAATAATATTTTTGAGGGAATGACATATTGATTTTATATTTTATTATTATTTGACTTTGTATTCCACTTTCAAAATAAATAAAAAAATGTTGTAAATTTAAATGATGTTTAAATTGATTTGAGACAATATTTAGACAAATCGATATGTCATTCCCTCAAAAGTATTATTCTCTATCTTTTTTGTTATAGGTGACTATACTCTAAGATTACTTAAACGCATAGAAAAAATGATTTTGCGTAAATACGTTTTGTCTATGTTGCGTGTGGGCCAGAGAGAGAAAACGAATAGTGCGCTGACATCCTCTTAAACAAATGACCGTAGGTACATGAAATTTTGAATGAATGTTTATATTAGCATATTCTATACACGATAAAATTTTGAAAATAATTTGACTCTTTTTGAGCTGTTTACGGACATTGTCAGTTTTCAATTTTTTAGTTTTTTTTTCCATAAATATCAATAAAGTTTTATCTGTTGGGCCAAAAAGTGTAAAAATTTAATACAAGGCTCCTGGTATATGGTTACAATAGTAGTTGAAAAATATTAAAAATACATAGGTACAATTTTTTTTTATAAGCAATTAAAGATCGAATTTTGACAAAATTTATGAAATATAAAATTGAATAATTATTTTGTAGTTAAATTCATAAAATGTTCAACTTTTATATCTAAAAGAAAATTGGATTGGATTGGATTGGATTGAAAATTTAAAACAAGATTCCACGTAAGTAGTTAATTCTGTTACCAAAACATCTAAAAAATACATAAGCACAGTTTATTTTTATAGTCATTTTAAGTTCATATTTGGACGAAATTACATATTAAAAAACCTAGAATAACTATTTTTGTTATTTTTTTGTGATGGTATAATATTATTCGTGGGTGCTTGAAACTTCTAAAGTATACTATTATATATCTATGATAGTATCACGGTTTGTTGTTGATGTATAACGCGTTATAAGTACCTAATGGATATTGTGATATGATTAATTTGGAATTTATTATAGATACCTGTTATTGGTCAATTTTTTTTTTACCATAGATAAGTATATAATATATCTTATACCTAGATTGACATACCGTCTCCGCTCAGAATCGTTTTTCTTATACAGTGATATATCGTTGAATTCAAATTTAATACTATCCGTTATACAGTGACCCACTTCACACTTGTAACCTACTGTACAGCAGAGCGACATCCACTTACCCACCTTATTTTCTCGAATTCTGTAAATCGTTTATATAGGTAATAATATATTAATATATGTTCATGAATAATTATAATTTTTATGTTATAAATTTAAATATATTATTCGTTGATCACTCACGCACGTGTTCCAGACTTACTGTCGTTCACCGCATCATCGGAACAGGCGGACAGGACGTGCTACGCTGCGATTGACTGCTAAAATATACGTACATAAATAAATAATATTTTATAGATACCTATATAGTACTATTATCCAACATTTTATTTATACTTAATTTTTATTTATTTTTCTAAACGTTAATAAAAGATTATTTTGTTAGGAAACACTTGCATAGTCTTGTAGTAAATAGACGATAGGTGTATTGTGTATATATGTAGCCTACATAGGTAAATACCACGGCTATAGATAGTATCTTTAATCGTGGTAAATACTAAACAAGGAATATAATATGATATATTTATAAAGTTATAACTTATAATTTATAAATAATAAATGCGTACCACACACACACATTTTGATTAAATTATACATCAATATAGAAAATATAGTATAACAATTTTCAAATTGTATTATCATGTTAGATACCCATTAATAATTCAATAGTACCTACGCGATAAGGTTTGTGGCAATCGCCAATTTCTTATTTCGTTGAAAATTATTTTTAGATTTATAGATACTAGCGATTATGTAGGATTGACTAATACTTTGACTTGTTCTTTCAACTGGTAGGCTATCTTCTTCTTTAAATTAATTTAACAATGAATTAGGTTTAATTCTTAACGCAATTGATGGTTTTATGTGAAGGAGTATTTATACTTTTGAAGATATTTGCAACGTTACCACTTACCAGTAAGTACAAATACGGCTGAGAGATTGTTTTCCACACTACGGCGAATTAAAACCTATCTCCGAAACACAACGAGATAGTCACGTTTAAATTAACTGGCAAATCTTATACCTCAATAAATACAAATTAAAGAATCCGAAGTATTAACACTTCACGTCATGCCGTTTAACCAAATGTCTCTTTTAAGATTTTTAATATTTAAAAAAAACTAAACGTCATATAGAAATTCTGATTCTTGCGTCGTCTTAAACACATAATACCACACATTTATAAGTAAATTAAATTTCAAAAATAAAATGTTTAGGAGGGTAAATCGTTGTGAGAAGCGAGGAACTTTTACACGTATAAGATAGGCAATTACGATGAGTAGGACCCGATGACATCACGCGGCTATTTTACATTTCTTAATATCTCTTAAAGTAATAATTTTTTTTACATAGGATTTTCACCAAATCATTTTATATAGCCATAGTTACAATAATTTAACATTTAAAAATAATTTAAATATATTTTTTTTTGTGTTGTGTGCTCTTTTAAATATTATTGAATGGTTTATAATATATTTGATAAATAATAATTATTGGTTCATATTATTTAATTTTCTTTTTATGATTTCAGTACCTACATGTAAAATAATGTACACATTTTTGATACCTAAGCAAAAAAAAGGTGATTTGGTCAAACTGTGTAGGTGGTACATGGATATAAAAAGGTTGAGAACCGCTGTCTTGGCCCTTAGGTAATCAGTTTTAGTCGGCTATAAAGTATAATAGCCGGTGAGGGCGTGAGGCTATTCATCCCATTTTGTGCCATCGATCAAAAATTAAAGATTTTACTGTACAATTGACAGATAAATAGCTTAAAATATTATACCTAAACTTTCCTACGACCAATATTTTAAGTCAAAATACAGTGAAAATTTCATCTGCGTGCACAGGGATGGAAGCAATGTGTGTTACGCATGTATTATTTAGACACGCGCTCGACATTGATGAACGGGTAGTGGCTGTGCCCGCCTGTGCGTGGTCGGCTGAAAGGGGTTAAATCTCGTCGATATATTGATCGCGTTACTTGTGTTGGCAATAATGTTTGCAGGGTCACGACAGGGGCGACTCCAGGAGAGGGAGGGGGCTAGGGGCCACCCCCCCAAGCCCGTATTTATAAAAAATGCATATTGTTAACAAAAAATGCATTTTAAATTATTATAATATTGTCACATGGATTATATGGGCCATAGAGTTATGACGGTGTATACGATGTACCCAGTGGCGTAGCGAACTTTAAATCATATGGAAGCCAACATATTATTATGACCTTCCACACCCTACTCCAATTGATGTGTACGATACTCATATGCTCAAATAGGGAGGTGAGATATCACCCAAAATTAAGTTCAAAGACTGATCGTGCATGTTGGCTTTATGAGGTTATGGCCCACCACCACCCCCCAGAAACCAGAAGCAATTGCTTCTGAAAAACATGATTCGCTACGCCACTGGATGTACTTGCTGGGTAAATGGACTAAAAATAGACGACTTGAATTTGTGTTGTAAAAGTTCAAAATCCTCAATCGAATTGCGAGACCGCCAGAAGATTTTTATATTATTTAATCATAAATAAATAAATGTATTCATCTTTCACCACGCTTTTTTTACCGTTCAGTGGAAAAGGCTTTACACCGACTTATAAAAACAGTGAACTCAATATAATAATAAATATAATTATAGCATAGCTGGAATGCTAGCAATATAGCATGCCAGCAGCATAGAATTATATAGAATAAGAATAATAAGGATGTTTAAATATTTTGACCAAAGACAAAGTTCCACGAGAAATGAGGTAAGGACAAACTGTTAAATGGTAGGAGTGTAGAACTGTATGAGGACACACAAATATAGTCATGTTCGGTTAGGAGTATATGTATTTTTATCCCCCAAAATTCTTAAAATTGGTACTAAAAAGGGAAATGAAATATTTAAAATTTTTGAGAAAATAAAATCAAAAAATTTAAATTCTGGAAAAATCGATCTCAAGTAGACCGGACGACAAATTCAAATCTATTTTTAGAATTCTTATCACTTCACTTGATCAATCGGTACGTTGGAATGAAAACACTTCTAAATTCCTGTTCCACGTGTGTTAGACAAAGGTAGAAAATCTCCACTTCTAATCTCTTTAATGGAATTAATTGTTAAGCAACTAAATGTTAAATTAATTGTGATTTGTATATTAAATAACAACATTGGAGTGTGAGTGAATTTTGAGTCTTACACTTCGTATTGTTAAAACACCTATTACGTATATTCATTGTTAACCATATTCTATATTTGAAATGAAGAAAAAAAAATGTACTCTAAGTATATGAACGATTAAATTAAGTTTTTGTTATGTAACTTTAAAATTATATAGATTAATAACTTAACAATACCATGTTTAGTCATTTTAACATCCAATATTTTGATAACCGGACAAGCAATTTATTGTTTTTAATATAATCATAGAAATGTTAATTTTACTCTTAATAAATTGTAAAATAGTATAATAATATTTGTGGTTAAAACAACAACAGAGTTTTTTTAATTTTAACAATTTTTGATTTTAAGATTTATTACTAACTATGCTTAAAATAACAATTACTATATAATGTGATTTTGAATTATGAAGTCGTTTGTTAAATTAAATAATTTGCGATTAAAAATTGTCTTAATTCCTGACATCCAGGTTATAAAAATAGCATATTAAGTATATACATGTATATACGCATATGTATATATATATATAGGAATTTACAAATGTTAAAGAATTAAAAATATATTTAATTCAAGTTCTAGTTCAGAACTTACTGGATGTTATATTACTAATTTGCCTGATCCCACCCCCACTATTACTAGAGTTTTAGCTAATGGTAAAATGTATGTCGCACTAAAATATGCTTTGTAAAATTGTACCTAAAAATGTCATTAGCACTACCATTAAATAAATATATTTTAATTTTATGAATGAAGAAAAAATATTCCATTTAATAAAATTTGTTATTTATATTTGTAGTGTACCTACTGTACCTATTGTTTGCATTGAATTAAAAAAACTATTTATATACAGTATTGGGGAAGTTACTTATTTTGGGTAATTAAGTTACATTACTAATTTCTTATCAAAATTGTAACTAAGTTATTTTTAAGTTACTTTTTTTTATTTGGTCAAGTTACATTACTTTTGAGTTTAAAAAGTAACTCAATTACAATAGAAGTTACTTTTTTTTAATAACTATATTGTCAATATGACAACACAATATAAACTAAATAATGACAATCAACAATATGAAATTATTAACAAATACTTATTTTGCTTATACACTATTATTATTATTAATTATAGTTCCAACAATGCTCAGTAGTGAATCCAGAAGTCGCCCAAATGAGAGGGGGACGGTGAATTTTCATAAATTGAATAACCTTTTGGTTTAGCCAAACATAATGATAACAAATAACGTTAAAAGACAGCCCAAAGGGGGGACGCCCTCTTCCCCACTTGTACCCAAGCCCGGATTAAGACATTTTGAGGCCCAGGGGCCAAAGTTCTGAATGCCCATGTACGAAAAAAAAAAAATGAATATATTATTAATTATTATATACCTGCCTATTATAATAAATATATATAAGTACACATAGTAATAAATAAGGAATAATGGATCACTTTATTTATGATTTATAATTTACAAGTTTTTTTCCTCGCTTTTGTTTGACAAATTTATTAATAGAGATTTCATAATCAATTTTTTTAAGAATGTCATTTTCTGATTCCAATATCATAAGCGCAGTCAAATTTTTTTGTTTATTATTATTATTATAAGAGGTAATATTATTTGACATACTTAGGTAATAAAAAATAATGTCGTCAGCAGATTAATCGTCGATTTATTTTAAGTGATTTATGCAATGTTTAGCCTATAACGAAAGAAGTAATAGAAAAATATGAAGCCCCTAAATAAATTCCAATTAAACGAGGCCCGGGGGCCATGGCCATCTCTGCCCCCCCCTAATCCGGGCTTGCTTATATCCACCACTGATATCGCCGCTGTACGCGCAAACGCTGACACGATGAGCCGTCCGCGACCATACAACACAGAGTAAAGGAAATTCCAAGGCTGGGCATTAACGAGTTAAAAAGTTAAAGTTAAGTTAAAAAGTTAAGTTACTTTTAACTAAGTTACTTAACGAGTTACTTTTTTTTTAAGAAGTAACTTCTATCTTAACGAGTTACTTTATTTTTAAAGTAACTTCTAACTTAACGCGTTAATTTATTTTATAGTCACGTTAAGTTATTTTTTTT
>NC_042495.1:51591694-51596191 GCF_005508785.2 Acyrthosiphon pisum
ATAAAAAAGGAAAGTAACTTTAACTTTAAACTTAACTTACATTTTTCCAAATTAACTAACTTAACGAGTTAAAAAAAATAGTTAACTTGCCCAGCCTTGGGAAATTCAACCAGGGCATCGAAGGAATCCACGCGATAACACCGGAAGCAGTAAAGTGGATAAGGGAACTGGACGTGCACCTGTAACCTGTAAACTGTAACGCATTGTTATGTCATATTATAATTTATATTATATATTAATAAAACCTTAACCTTTCTAATCTAAATTTAGTTAAATTATACTTTATGTTTATATTTTATTTTATTATTTTATTGTTAATTTTGCTGTAAATGATTTGTTAAGCCATACGAATAAATAAGAGTAAAGATAATAATTTCATTCAAAAAGTAACACTTTGTCGTCAAATGACAGTTAATAGTCAATAGCTATAACAAAAATATCACAGTTCAGAAAATTTTACTTATAAGTTATATTATGATATATTTTAATATTTACACATAACATTATCAATGCGTTTTAATAAAATGTATTATACCAAAAAAAGTAACGAGTAATTTGGTAATAATTACTACAAAAAAGTAACTTAAATTACATAATATAAATTACTTATAATAAAATGTAATTAAATTACTTAAAAAGTAATTTCGTTACAGTAACTTGTAACTTAAGTTAAGTTACTCCCCAGCATTGTATATATATTATATTGTTTTAATAAAAAAATATCAATTACCCACATGAAAAACAGATTATATATATTATTTTCAACACCAAAACCTTGAGATTATTTAGAAGTAATAAAAGTACCTATAGTTATTTTAGAAATAATATAAATTAAGAGACTTGAATTAATAGCTGGTGAAATACGCAATATATATTATATTTATTATATTTAATAGGTAGATAGGTACATGACTTTGGAGAATTCAATAATCTTGAAGACTAGTAAATACATCATCTTCGAAGTAAGAAAATAAATAAATATATTATAATATAATATAGGTACATTTATTATATCGTCACCTAAGAACCATCATGGCCAATCTCAAAAAATTCAAATATGCGTTTTTTATATCAATAGATTCGTATTTTCGAGACACGCGAGACCAAGTGATTAGTTTTGATGTTTGACCGTTAGGTTCGCTGTAAAAATTCCAAATGTCATCATGGCCTATCTAAAAGTTTTATTAGTGGTATCATTGGTGGTATCATGGCCTATCTAAGATTTTTATCAGTGGTATGTTATGTTATCATGGCCAATCTAAAAATATCGGAACTGCCAGCAATAATAGAGAGCCGTCAGCAGCCAATAATTCGATGAAATTAGTTTTACTAATATTATAATTATTATTGACAATAAGATGAAACGTTTTAGAGTTAATTAATGTCAAAAGGTATACCAACATTTAAAATTCCTATCAAAAAAAACTGTTTTTTGTTCACTCTGAAAAGTTGGGAAAACTGAGATTGGCCATGATGGTTCTTAGGTGGCGATATATTATATGCATACAATATATATAAAGGTAAAAACATTATTAGTTATTACTGTACCCAAGCCCTGATTAAGACATTTTGAGGCCCAGGGACCAAAGTTTTAAAAGAGGCCCCTGTACGAAAAAAAAATAATAGTTTATTATGTACAATATGTTTATAATGTAAATATTATTTAATATTAGGTACCTGTTATAATAAATATATATACATATTAGGTACTTGGCAATAAATAATGTATTATTTTATTTATAAATTATAATGTATTAGCTTTTTTCTTCGCTAAATAATCATCGATTTTTTAAGGTGATTTATGCAGTGTTATAGCCTATAACGAAAAAAGTAATGGACAAGTCTGAGGCACCTTTATAAATTTGAACTATTGAGGCCCGGGGGTCATGGCCCCCTCTGGGCCCCCCCTTTAATCCGGGCTTGACTGTACCTATCACAAAATGGGGAATTTGCGAAGATTGTGACAATGAGAAACAGTGTTTTGTGGGCTCTATAGGTAAACCTTCCAATAATGAAACACAATCCATGTCCCATAATTTTACTTGTTTAAATAGTATATTTTTCTCACGAAATACAACCCCAATAGGTAGTCCTATAGGTATGGTTTAACGCGTAGGAATTTAGGTAGGACATTAAATGTCCTAACATTACCTTAACAAATTTTGTTAGGTAATAAATGTGGATGATAGTCAAGGGTGTTCGAACCCCGTTGGATGAGAATAAAATTTGATAATTTTTTTCGAAAGAATTACAATATTTTTAAAACTGCTTGTTGTTAATTTAACACTCCGATCGATAGCTATTGATATCAAATAAAAGTTATTTTGAACACAATAAAATATTTTTAAATTTGTATACTACATGTTATTTTGACAATAAGTGGAATTAGAATAATCTATAATTGGCTGTGTAATGGTAAAACATTTATAGATGTTAAATTAACTCCAAAATAATTAAAAATTACTACCTTTAAAAGAACTTATTTTGACTTATACGTCTGATGTGGTATCAACACCAAGCTTCTAGTGAGTGAAAACCTACACGCCATCTTAGTTGTTTTAACACCAATTCGTGCTAAATTAAATAATTTTTTTTAACTGTGTATTTGCTAAAAATAAACCACCTGTGTGATGAAATTATGACTAGTAAAAATTTAAAACAACATAGCCAAATAATTTGGTTGTCCAGATCTAGAATATGACGATTGATGAACTACCAACACATAATAATAATTACAAAACAATAATTGTTATTCCTTATCATTGATGAGATTTAAAAAATAATAAGATATGTTTATATTATACATCAATAATATAATATAATATGTAATTATTACACTGTTGTGTATTATGTAATCGACCAAGTGTTGAAAAATAAAAATACTAATCGCTAATATTTTAATAATTGAATATTATCACGTGTGTAGGTATATTACCGCACGGTCCGCACGTGTTTTTTATTAATCTAAATTCGATACAAAAAGCATACAGAAATGAAAAAATAGATAACAAACACGAGCGCTGACGAGGTAATGCAATTTTCTGTTTAGCCTTTAGTGCCGGGCCACACTATCCGTTTTCACCGGTCCGTCGGTGATCGGTGAAAACGCATACGTTAGCTGATAAAACCGAAACACATTTATATCAATGTTTTTACTTTTTATCAATGTTTTAGAGTTTAGGGTTATCGGTGGAGGACCTGTGTAGTCCTGTGTTAGTGTTTTTGTGTCGTATTACATTTTTACATAAATATATTCTATATTGTATGTGGTCGGTTTAAATTCCTAATGTTATTATACATTGTTACAACCAAATACCAATACTAGGTAGGTATAAAGGTTTTAACATTTTACGACTAAGTCCGCGCGCGTGCATAATAATAATTTTGTCTGGATCACTTGAAAGCAGAAATAGAGGCGTACTACCAGATAACGTAGTGCACTAGTGCCACTATATAGTGCGGCCTACTTGATCACGCTTAGACCACGCGTAACGGCGTAACTATATATTATTATTTATTATTAATGTGCTACGTCATAACTCATAAATATCGAATGGTTCGTATGCAAAAATATGTCATTGTGTCTATGTATCTATATGACTATATTGCAATAGTTTATATAAGCAAAATAAAGCATCTAGTACACTGTATTGCTGTTCTGTACACACACTTTCTTGTGTTCTTGACGACGATACAGGTGAATAGAGAATAAAAATTTACAAAACGCACATATATAACACATTTTAAAAATAAAACTGTTTATTTCTCATATACAAGTCGCTAACAAAGTAACAATATTATTGAATATATTACATTTATATGAATAAAATAGCTGGTGAGTTCAACGACGCCAGCTCTACATGATAGATAATATACTTATATACGAATAATGCGCATTTATTTTATCGTTCGCATTCGGCGTTTGCTCATAGTTATATTAGGACCTATATTACATTATAGCATGTTTATTATATATAGATACGTGTTTTGTTTTTGATTCGTTAAAAGAAATTCCATTGATACCATACTAGTATAATACTACATTACTACCATTGTTAACTAGGTATACTTTTTTTTTAGGAATACCTACTTAACATATTAAATCGAGCATGGACTGGAAATCAATCTGTCCCTCAGGATATTAAATCACTCTTAAAGTCTAAAATCTAAATTCTTAACTGTACCAAATATTTTATTGACTATAGCCATAACAACAATTATTCTAATAAAGATTCAAGTGGCAAGACTTTTCAATGTCCGTAGTATCAGAGTTTAACAATTGGCGCAACTAGAGGGAATGCCCACGAGTTTAAAATGTGCAACCTCAAAAAATAAAACAAAATTTTGTATACCTACTGTTTATTGAGGAATATAATAAGTAGGTACTTCGGTGTATTATATGTTCTCAGCTATTGAGCTATAACATTTTTTTTTTACACGCCTTGAAGGTGTTTCGCAGCTTCTACCAAGACTCTCCAACGGTGCCTGTATCGGCCT
>NC_042495.1:51596291-51599004 GCF_005508785.2 Acyrthosiphon pisum
TAAAAAGTTCTATATCTACAGCATCTCTGATATGTAGACAGCTGAATATTAATGTTTATAATTACAAAAATATATGTATATTTAAATCTTTTCTGAAAACTTTAGATCTCTCAAACTTAAACTTATGATAAAACCTCTTAATTTGATATAATTTTTGCGAGTATATCATACTATATTAATTGATGTAAATATATCTTCGTTTATATCGTTTACTAAAAATATTTTTCTTTTTTCTTAGTTTATCTTAGTTTTTCTTAGTTTATGTAAATCTTATAATAATTTGTATTATCTTTTATTTTTTCCAATTTTGTATTGTACTCAAACTTTTACACCCCCCAAAACAAGCTTACGCTTAAAGGGGAGTTGCAAACATTGTGTCATATGTATTTATTCTAATGTATTTATGTAAATGTATATTGTTTTTGCTAAAAAATAAACTTATTATTATTATTATTATTAATATCATTGTATAAGAAAAACGATTCTGAGCGAAGACAGTCAGTCAGCCTATGATATTACTAAGTATATTTGATACATATGATGACACATATAGGCGTAATTTCGCTAAAATTCAGGGGGTGCAAAACTAATCAAGAAAGTTTCAAACTTTCTACAAAATGTCAAAATTCCTCGTTTCGCTTGCAAATTTATTTACCACTTATAACTCAATTCCATTACCTCGATCAAAATTGTATACTCAATTTAGTATTATCATTAACATGAAGTAAGTAAATTTTATTATATAAATTAAAATAATTAGTCAACACTATAATTTATTACATTGATATAATAAATATTAATACATATTATTAATTAACAAAATTAAATTAAACTTAAACGTCTACCATGTACAGTCGCTGCTGCATTGAACTCTTCGATTACAATTTCAGAATCAATAACTCGATTTCTTTCAATTTGTAACATAGATATATCAGACAACGTTTCTTGTCTCATAGTTGTTCCTAGGTAAGTTTTAGCCTTCATAAGCGGAAAAAACTTCGTCCACATGACGCAGTGTTTGTAGGTGGGTATTGTCATAAATAGTTTTAAAATTTCAGATAATATTAAGGAAACCCATCTATAATTTCACATTGTTTCATATAATCTAATTTGTTTTGAAATACACTATTATTTGAGTTGGTTTGTTTAGATTTGAACATTCTATTAAAGATTTTTAGTTCTACTTGAAGTTCATGAATATCAAACTCATAAGTCATAGGTCTTACAAACAATGTCCAATAACTTTTCATCAGGATTTTCATTAGTTAATACATTCATCAGCCCATCCAATATCTCTAGTTCATTTTCCTGAAACTGATCTATAATTTCTGTCATATTAATTATCGTCATTGTCATTATTTTATAAATATTTAAAAAATAGGCAAAGTTATACATTATAAACAGGGCTAGGATTTATATACAATAAAAAGTTGTAAAATATGCATTTTATATAACAAAATATGCATTTAATTTTTTATAAGATAAACACTAAAATATAGTTATAAAAAAAATATTTATTTATTAAAATACATCAATGATAGGCTGTTTGTCTTAAAATAATATAATTTAAAAATAAAATAAAATAAAATAATTTAGAAATAAAATGTATAATTCACATTAACTACGTGCGTGTTACATGAAATAAAATTTATATTTGACAAAAAAAACCAAGTTTTACGAAATATTCTATAAAACATGCATTTTTTACATTCTTATAATCGAAATATGCTATAATATTAATTTTATTCAATATATGCAATAATATGCATTTTATCCAAAATATGCAAAAACATGCAAAATAAAAATACCACCATTTATCTCATCATGAGGTGAGTCGTGGACATTACTGACAAAATCAATAATCAAAAGTAGCAAAAAAAACATGCTGTTGCATATAAATCCTAGCCCTGATTATAAATATAGCAGTCTTGTAAAGAATACTTTTATTTTGTATTCGGAATACATATTCGAATAAATGAGAATTAAAGTATTCAGAATACGTATTCGAATAGTTCTTAAAAAATATATTCAGAATACATATTCGAATATTTTAAAAAGTATTCGAATACTATCAGAATACTTTTTTTCACAACTAGTTTTTGATAGTTTTTGAATGATTGGTATTTAACATTTATTAACAGTGGTTGATTTGGGGGGGGGGCGCAGGGGGACGGAGTCCCCCTTCTTTTAAAATTATTTTTCAGCGTACCCCTTCTATTTATTTGAAACGGAACGCTGGGAACCCAACATAAGCTAGTGAAATTGTAAATCGTGATTTCCTGATGTCAAATTTACTTAATAGGTACACAATATTTTATTACAGCCTGTTAGTTGAATTAATATTATAAATTATAACAAAATAGCTATAATTGTTATTTTTATTTTTATTTGTTTCTATTGTGATAACTGATAAACAAAGCGTTAGAAATTAAAATCCCATTTTTAGCGGTTTTGTAATTTGTCGGTGGTCTTTCCCGTGGCATTAAAGTACTATTGAGAAAATCGAAAAATGACCCCCCTATAAAAAGTGTTTTTCTTTCTATATGTATTTTTCGAATAAATTTAATATTGTTTTGGTGTAATAGTTGATGGGTGGAGAGAGAGGTGCGCAGAGCTGTATCTTATAGTTCAAGATTACAAATTGTAAATTTTTTGAAATTTTAGTTTAAGTATTCATGAATTTTTAAATTTGGGAAAAGATATTTCAATATGG
>NC_042495.1:51599054-51608830 GCF_005508785.2 Acyrthosiphon pisum
CTTTTATTTTATTTCCAAATCAACCACTGCATAAATTAATAATTAAACATATAACGTAATCATAAGTTATTTATACATTTTGACCACATATGATTTGGCCGATACGGGCCATACGGAATACAACACATTGGTGTTTATAAAAATAATCATATCATGGTCCAATATTATATTTCGTTTAAAGAATAAAATTAATGTTCATGATTTATAATATGTCTTGTCACAAATTTAAAACTATTTTTCTGGATCGGAAAAAAGTATTTTTTTAATGAATAAAAAATACAAATAAAAGTATTCAGAATACGTATTCGAATACTTTATAAGACTGAAATATAGAACATTTAGGGGGTTCAAAATGATTACGCCTATGTGATGATATTATTGTGAATAAAGTAATTTATATTTAACCTATTTAGCTACCTATTTACGTGAAACTTTGTTTTCAATTTTTAATCCTTAGCTATAAAAGTTGGACATTTTATACATTTTTAACTACTAAATAATTTGTACATTTTAAATTTGATAAATGTCATCAACATTTTAACTTTAAATGATTAAGCATAATATAAGAAACGTAAGTTCCTATGTATTTTATTATTTTTCATCTGATATTGTAACAATATATCAGGACTCAGGAACCTTGTATTAATTTTTCAATCCATTTCTCCGTAATGTGTATCTTAATGCTAATCGTCTATTAATTATAGGAATAGGTATGTAATAATTTACAATAAATTAATATTATGATCAAAATAATCTTATTTTTTTCGGTAAATATTTCATAATTTCATAATGTTTTTACATAAAACTGATAATAGGTAATAATAGTTGGACATAACAATCCAAAGGGTACTAAATGTAAAAATTCGCTGGACTAAACCGGTGTGAAAAATAATGCACACCGGGATGTTTGGACCATATCATTTACGTGGTTCATCATCCCGGTGCGGGATAATGTGGGATAATTTTAAAGCGGTTTAGTCTAGCGAATTTCTACAATTTGAACTATGCAGGAGTGCTAATACCCTTTTGCACCCCACTAGTTGTGCCAATGATATGACATGAAATTTGGTACTTGTTTTACTATATCTACAGCAGTTCGGAATGCTATCCGGTGTCGTTTTGAAACGAAGAGGGTGACCCCCGATCCTAGGACTTGGAAATGGCGCCAATCACCCTCTTTATCCTATGACTTATGTCATAGTAGATTTGTTAGTTGGGGGTCCACCGTAGGCTACTGCAGGGGATACTGCCTGTATTGATGTGGATCCAGAATTTACATTAAAACGTGAAAATAAATTATTAAACAATTTTATGTATGGTAGGTGCTTTGATTGCATCTAATTCTTATATTAAAAAAAATGGGAAATTATAGGGTGCCCCCTGACGTACGATGTCATAGTATATTTGAAACGTTTCGGCGCCGCTGGGACTCGGGTGACTCTATCTGGGGAAATATTAAAGTTTACGGACAGTCTTCGGTAAGATGATGAAAGCAATTTTGTTGGTATGTTTCGTATAGAAATATTAATAAATCGGATACTTACAATGACTAATTAAATTAAAGAATATTTGGTCACGATGATTACAAATCTAACAATTAATTTCAAATTTGTAGTGGGGTATCAGTGTATCAGAGCATCGTCATCAGTCATCATGATGTAATATAATTTACGTGATTCACGTTTTCTTTGAATAGTCAACGAATGTAACTCAGTAAATGCACCTATTCAGCTATGCGACATAGAAATATAGGATAATATATTATATTAATATAATATATGTCGATTTTTGATAATTCCTATAAGCATCATTTGGTGGTGAACGGGGAGGGTCAACAGCATATTAGTGTATTACATAGTACAAACGTCAGAAAAGCTATTAATTATAAACGCGTGTTCCTGCACCCGTCGTAAAATCGATGATCGATATATTATTGTGTACACACAAATACACACATTGGAATGATGTATAAAACATTAAAAAACACATCGGCACATCGCATATAACTATATAATAGTTAATAATGTAACACCCGAGAGAGAAACCATTGGCGATATCACCCAAGATGGGAGGGGATGTAAGGTATTTGGTTGATGTCATGTATTTTCCCTCCAGTGTACTGGACTACGGGCAGTGACCCGGGTAATATAAATTACTAAAGTCTACGTAAGTAGTTAGAGTATTCATTTTTCCAGCAAAAGGTAGCAGTATATACTTAGAGGGAACGTCACGAAGGGGTTGCTCGTGTGGCTAGAGAATACCTAGTACCAAAATAATATAACACTACCTATAGTAGACAGTAGCCAGTAGGTATATAGAAGATTTAATTATCATTTAATCTAAAATGTAATTTTTATTTTTACAGTTCTGAGAGTCTAATGCATCTTTCTAAATAGGTACCTATATAGTATTTTATGTTTTGAGTGGGGTCTTGGCCTCCCCCATGGTCACCCAGTTTAGATTAGCTATTAGCTAATCTACGTCAATATCCAGTGTATTTATCTACGATCTACCACTCATTCAGTCATTCCCTGTATAACACTTTATTTAAAAGCATGAACTCTCGCGCACGCACTTTGTATTAATATGGACAACCGTCTTGCAGCCGAACGTTCACACACACCACACTAACGTATTGATTTTTGTCTTTTTTTTCTAAGTCCTAAAAATCGTCCGAGACCGACCGGACACGCGTCGCATTATTCTGGTAACTCTAGTTTCATCTACACACATGTCTAAAGATGGTTCGCTCAATGAACTACAATAATTCAATATAATAAGACGATTGATGTTTAACGTAAATATATTTGGCATATTATACATTATATGCATAAGCACAATATACACAAGTGTGATAACACCTCGCGACTAGCTTGTTTGCTATACAGTGGATGGTGTGACCCATTGAACGTCCCACCCCCATCACCGCAGCCTATTGGCTATTACTACTACCACTGCAATATTATTATAGTATGGTATAGAATATTATGTGTATTATACATATTATATTATATATATATTTTGCTACTATTACTACAACAACTAATCGTAGTATCGTCCCCTTTTGAGGCTCAAAATTTGAGAGTCGTCCAACGCGGTGACGGCTGTACGATTTTCGTATTTACTTTACACACGACGTCGCCGAGCGCCAAATCTGGCAACGCAGCCCGTCCCGCGTTGCCGTTTGGTCGCGGCGGCAGACAACACAAAAACGTTTTTATCACAATAATAATATATTATACGTATATGAATCGGTACGCGCATGCGGGTGCGCGCGAGTCTTCTTCTATGCGCGCGCGCACCCTGCGACGAGTTGGCGTACGTGCTAGGTGTTTGTGTCGTGTGTGTATCTACCGTGTTGTGTATGCGGGCGTGTGTGTGTGCGCGCGCGAGAGTCGTGTTTTTGTTGCGGAGTTGTCGTCGAGAAGGAGCACCGAGCAGCAGCGTTGTCGTCGTCGTCACTCGTCTGCAGTCGCGGTGTGGTGTGTGGCTGAACGAAATTTGGGGAAAAGAATAACATTCACATGCGCGTCACCCGCAGTAGTCCGTAGTCCTCGCCGCACAGTACGAATATCGTCTATTAGTAAATAATTATCGTCTATTATCATTAATTTGTACGACACACACACATCACATAGGTGCGACGTGATAAACAAATCGTGATACGTTTATTCGAAAAAAACGCTCGTGGTATAGATCTTTAAAATAATATTAGGCTGTAGTACGTATTCAAATGTAATATTTAAAGGCAGGTAGAGGCGGTATTATAATATTTCGATTACATCGGACGCGGGCCGCGGCGGTTAGGATAAGGATAATTGGGAGTAAATAAACACAATACACTCGTGTACGGGGGACACGAAACACAATGCTCGTTTACCACTACCATACCAATTGCAACAGCGGTACCAGCACGTCTAACAGCAGCAGAAGCAGCACGGCGGTGGTCGCATCGGACGCCTCCCGGAGCGCCGCCGACGACGCTGCCGCACGTTTGTCCGAATTGCACTAACCCCAGAGGTATAAATATATTAAACAATAAACACGTATTAGCTTCTACATCGCCAAAATTCAATTATCACCACTATAATTATTACGCATACCGTGTGCGCGATGTACCGTCGTCTCGCATACGTCAACGTGTGGTCGACTGCCCTCTGCGCAGGGCTCGAGATCGTGGCGCACCGCACGTGGACTGGACGGCGGTCCGTGGGGGTCTTCGGATTCTCGTCGACAAACCTCTAAATAAACCGCACGCACACGCATCGCGCAAGTCTAGTCGAGTACTCGACTGCTAAAGGACTGTGCATTCTGGCCTAGTGGCAGTTTTCCGGCCGGATGATTTTGAGTGATTTTTCACTTAGACATTTTTTTTTGTTTGGCTTCTATTCTATCGTTTCTGCTCCTTTTAGAAAGTCCATTTTTTTTCGCACAATGTGTAATTGTTTAGTCCGCGGACTGTAGATGGGTCTTTTAAGTTTTGGTAGAAATAAAAATTTACACATATTATATACTTAAAATATTATTTATTTGCTAATCTAGTGTACCGCCCCCATTGCTTGTTTAGTCAAATTACCATGCTGGATGACTAGGTATTAATCCCACCGCAATACCATGTCTTCTAATGGGTCAGATGCAAAGAAACGCAAACTGCTGAACAATGAAGAAGCTATTCTCGAGTCAAGTACTAAAAAGTATGTACCCATACTACCTATATTATATAATGTTCTATGTAGCTTCTGAAATCAAATGTTTTACTGGTTCTGCATCTTTGATATAATTTGTATTATCATTCAGTAATATGTATTATTTTGCAATGGTCAAGAGTAGCGCGCTAATTGTAGCGACGCTACTTTAGCTGTAGCGATTAACATAGCGTCGCTACAATATATACAATGTAGCGAAATATTATAGCGCACTAGAAATTTACGGTTAGCGTAGCGAAAATGTTAATTATTTTATCGGTACTTCTAACCTATTTCATGATAATTAAAATATTACCCATGATGTATGTTTATTTAATTAAGATGACTAGATTAGTGTATTTTTGAATATGTAATATTGTATATGTAAAACAACAGTATTTTAGATTCTATGTATCATTGAATTCACATTTAACACTTCCATCACAATGACCTACACAACGACAAGATCCACTTGACACTTACACTATACAGCGGAGTGTAAGATGTTCTAAATCTATGCTTGCCATCAAATTTTTTAAAAAATGTTTAGCAGATCAAAATTCTTTGTAATCACTAATCCCCTTGCTATATGAAATCCTTTCTCCCAGTGACCAAATGTCTAATCAGTACAAACTACTAATTGGCAATTTTCAATAAAACGTTTATCTGTTTTGAGTCAAAAATACATGAGATGCATTGAATAAACCTGCCTTCTGAAATTACAAGGAAATAGTGGTAGGCATTAACAAATAATGAGTACTCAAGTGAATATCTAAATAAATCAAAAAAATGTTTTAAAAAAATGTAGCGATAAAATATTGCGCTACATTTAAATAAAAGCGTTAGACATAGCACACTACATTTAAAAAAAAGTAGCTTTAGCGATAGCGAGCTACTTTTTTTTTTTTTTTGGGGGGGGGGGTAGCAGTAGTGTTAGCGTGCTACAAAAAAACAGTAGCGTCCCGACCACTGTTATTTTTTCACGCTGTGTTCATATTACTATATCAAATGTGTTCTATGTACGTAATTAAAAATTGTTCATAACTAACACAATATTACTATTATAAATTATTTTTAATTTGAATACCATATAAAATTATATTTTCGTGCATTACCTTATACATTAATAATAAATATCTTTTATTAAAAAACTAAGATGTTTTTCTTAAATAATAATTTTATTTATGACATAAAAAATAAAAATATAAAGTATTAGGTTAGGTGTATAAAATTAATTTTCATGCAATACATATTTTATAGATAACTGTAGAACTAGTACATATCACTATAGTTTTTCATTTTTACTTATGTCAATTAAATATTTAAATTGTTCATTAATAGTTAATGCAAACCTTATAACAAGACTGTATAAATTGTTGTAGAATCAAGGTACAAGCTCAGCGTAAATTTGCCCAAAATGCTGTGATACCCACCAGCACTGCACAGAAACCTATTCAGACTTCAGTGGTGCCTAATAATGTGACTAAACCTCCAATTAAACGGCCAAATACTGAAGACTTTCTTACCTTCCTTTGTTTTAGAGGTAATTTAATTGTATTTTTAAATTTAAATTAAAATATCATATTATTGATTATTTTATCATCTAGGTACAAGTTTACTACCACCACGACTAGATTTCTTCAATAAACCTCAACGCTCTCTATCGGCACAAGAGATTGCTGCTGGAAAGGTATTTGAATTATAAATTTTCTATTGAGTAATTTATTATGATTATTTATAGCATTTAATTAAGTACTGAATTTTATTTTGTTTTGTATTTATAGAAAAGAAGAAAAAGTACTCCTATACTGCCAGTAACTAATGCAAATAATCCATATAATGTAAATAGTGTAAATAATGAATCAATTGAACGAAAAAAGATTAGTCAGTTACCACAGACCAAGTTTCCATTATCTAAACTAGGACATAAAGGTAAAGTTAACATAATTTTGTCCCTGTTCATGCAAAGCATACAAGTCCAAAAATTAATTTTTCCGGTTTATTATTATATTGACTTCAGTTTAAAAATATTAATAAAGTGCTATAATCAACTAAGTCCCAATATTATTTAAAGGTGTTAAATAAACAATTAAAAATGTTATTTAAGTCCATTCGATAATCAAACTATGCAAAAATCACTAACTCTAACTTAGTAATTTGTATTTTAACTATAATAAAAATTATACATTTCAGTGTCATACTATTTACAACAGTTCATAAATAACTCTGCTTAAAAAAAAATCTATTAAAACAAACAAAAACAAAATTTTACTAAATTTGGTATGCATTTAAAGTTTGAAAAAATTGCCAGAACTGATTCTCTAAAATCATGTTTTTGGACTTGGCGTACTTTGCATAAATGGCTACGATTTTTACAGTCTTGAACATTTTTAAATACCTTAATTCATTATGTAGTTATGGGTCGGAAGTTGGTAAGGTCCAGTTCAAGGTATACTGTTCGTCAAGAAGCTATCACATTACGTCAATTAGCCCTTCGTCATGTTCCAAAAATAAAAAAACCAATGTCAAAAGTTATTAAGTAAGAAAATTATTACCATTAATAAATAATTTAATATGTATTTAACCGATTGTTTCATAATTATTTATTATTATATAGACCTTTAGTAAAAGAAAATATTAAAACTAAAACTGAGAAAAATGGAAAACAAGTATCATTAGACGGTAAGCAAATACAAAAGTTGAAAGGCCGTATAACCCGATCAAATTCTTTACCGAGTATATTTTGTCCTGCGATAAATCAACTTCGAGGTAAACAATTTGATTAATATTTTATTGTTCATATGACTATTCAACAAATATTTCAGATGACAAGGGAAAATGGTGTAAAGGGAGTTGTAGCAATAAACCTTCTTCAAAAACATCATCTGATGATTCGAAATATGTTGAAGAAGAAAGACCATCGAGAAAAAAGACTGCATCAAACAATTTAGATCATAGAAGTAATAGTCTGGGTAACATGAAACGAAAGACTAGTATTGTTAAATGTAAAGTGGCAAGTAAAAATAACAGAAAAACTAGAAGTTTAGCTAGTAAACATAAGAACAGTGACCAGGATAATTATGTTGTTCCTGATAAGAAGTGTGATAAGAATTTGAAGACTGTATCTAAGAGTAACAGAGCTAACAGTTTAACTGAAACAAAATTAACTGTGGACGTGAAAAGAAGGACATCTTCAGTGGATAACATGAAATCATCTCATGAAAGTAAAGATATAATTAGGTAAGTTTCAGAAATATTATATCTAAAAAAAAAATGTCCTTATATTATTATATTTAATAAAATGAAAAAAAAATTATTATATTAGTTCAACCCGTTCAAGGCCCCCTAGAAGAACTAAAGAAGCTGCAACTTTATTTATGGAAATGTTACGAAAAGATATGCGGTGCCCTGATGAGCAAGAAGATGATGCATCATCAGTTGAGAGTTTTCCTGAGCTTCCCAATACACGAATAAACGGTAAGTTGTATTATTTACCTGGCTTCTAAATAAGTTTACTTCTATGCATTATTTTACCATGTTCAATTTTACTTTCCTGAAAGTGATCATATTATAACTGTTGTAAGTTGTTATTAAATGCATAACAGTCAATCGTATTTCAGGTTTGTTATTAATTCAACTGTGAAAAAACATATACTATAATTCCAAATGACATGTCATGATAGTGTTAACAGTTATTTATGTTTTTATCAAGCTCACACTTAACTATTGATATAATTTACATATATAATATATTAATATATGTATATATAAATACTTTTACTACAAAACGTTATAAACTTATAAATATAATAATAATGAAAGGTGAAAATCCAAAATGTGGTATTGCCAAAAATCAAAATGTTCACAAATTAAGAAATATATTATGTTCTATGACATGAATTAACTTGTAATTGGTGTAATCAAATGTAAAAAATGAAAAAAAACGACGATTGGCGGTGTCAAAATAAATCTATTTTGAGTTTAAAACTTAGTTTTAATACTTTAAAAAATGTTTACAGGCCAAAACGTGGCATTGCAGGAATTGGAAAGGTAATGGCAATAGCACGTTTTGAAGTTGTTCCTATTTTGTTAATGCAAAATGCATTATTTCCGGCAATACCACGTTTTGAAGAAAAATGTAATATTGGCAATACCACGTTTTGCAATGATAACAGGTATGCCCCAATACAAATAACATGGGCAATAATACGTTTTGACTTGAACATGTAGTACCACGTTTTGCATTGACATGAAATGTGGCAATATCACGTTATGCATTGAACATCAGTTTTAAAATAGATTTTACTCTCAAAAGTATTCGATATAATTTAATTCTGGCTGCAAAATGGAATTCCTCACATTTTTTTCCATAGTAATCGATGTTTAACTCAATTTTCGAAATTTTGGCAATACTACGTTTTGGATTTTCGTCATTCAATTATGGTACTGTGGGTTGCATTCAGTCACAAAATTTGTTTTGTTTAGTTCCCGGATGGATGACAACCCGGATTTTTAGTGACAAATCCTTGCCACACATACATACATGTTCCCATTTTACTAAACAGACTAAAATGACCATGATTACTGGGCTTAAAGATCAATAAAATAAATTATTATTCCATTATATAATTTAGAAGTATTATTTTTGATTATAAATGTTGTCATCCTTTTTAAGATTTATGTATGAGAAATTAATAACGTTCCTTTATTATTAATTATGGTCAATGGCATAAGTTAGCAGTGGCGGATGCAGGGGGCGCACGCCACCCCCTCAGCCCGTATTTAGTTGTAAAAAATGTTTCCATAAAATAATAATTGTGTAAGACAGACAGTACCACGCTTTTTTAAACCTCGAATCGCCGGCCACGACGGTTATAATATTATTATATAATATTATCTACATTCAGCATGTTTATTTTTGCTATTATTGTGGTTAATATTTATATTAAATCTAAAATAAATATTACATTCAAAATATTTTCAGGCAACGCGCTACACCGTCGGCACGCCGTTATGGCGTTATCGCCCGATCGTCGTAATCGAAATATAATATTGAACTAGCCATCATTTTTCAATAAGTTAAGAGGACGT
>NC_042495.1:51608908-51626268 GCF_005508785.2 Acyrthosiphon pisum
AACGTACGTATGTAAGACGGAGGCAACACATGCGGGTGCGACGTCCTCTTAATACAAAACATTAAACAACTTATAAAATAGAAATGTAGTTAAGATGAACTTAACAGAACTCAGAAATTGGTAATACATTTATAGTTAGTATGTAGTATTTAAAGAATATTCATTTATTATTATCATTATACAATTTTAACTTCAATGGAATTAAATGGTATAACTACAAAAAATCCGAAGACCAATATAATTAAATGTCCTAAAAATGTGCGCCCCCCCCTCAGAAAATTTCTGGATCCGCCCCTGTAAGTTAGACGTATTAAGATAAAAATAATAAGTTTATTAGTTTTTGATAGTTAATTAGAAGATTCAGATTTTGAAGATTTACTTACAAACTCGCTAATAGAAACATTAAAAAAAAATGAAATATTTTTCAGAACAACGAGAACGTGAATTGAAGGTGTTTTCCAAGCAAAACAAAATTGAAAAACAACTAGTAAAACAACAGATATGTGAAAAAAAGGATGATAAACCACTATTACAAGGAACTGATACTAAAAAGACTAAATTAACTGACAAAAATAAGGTTAATAAGTTAAAAAAAAAGGTTGATGTGAAAACTCAGGAAAAGAAGAAGATGAAAGATATTATAGAGACGATTAATTTTAATGAAAACAGCGGAACAACATCGTTTAAAAGAAATCTGAGGCCTCGACGTTCCTCTACCATGTTAGATGATTATATCATGACTGATTCGGATGAGGACGACATGAAATGTGAACCTGTTATAGAGGTGACAAAATGTGAAGCTTCTAAACCGTCGACCAAAACGATAACTGTGGCAGGGGAATCAAAATCTCAAAAATATAAGTTAAGTACTGACGAATCTGTTAAAAAAAATCTTAAAATCAATAAGACTGACTTGAAACCGAATAAAGATTTGAATAATGATTCTGAAGTGAAAAAAAATCTTTCTGAAACTAAGTCAAAAAGTATTTTATTAAAACGTGACAAAGAGCTAGAAATCAAGAATATTAAAAATACTGCTGTCGATAAAAAAAATGAAAGATCGTCAAAAAATAAGACTGAAATCTTAGTAATTACTAAAGAACCAAAAACTACCGGCATTGGTTCTAAAAACGCCGGAAAAAAAGTGCCACCCCCTAAGCAGCAGTCGACAAAAAAAGAAAACTCTTCAGACAAGAAAAAATCCAATTTAGATTTGTATAATAATAACAACAATAAAAAAAAACGGTCTACATCATCGTCGTCAGTGACGTCCTCGTCGTCTTCCATGTTTAGTGGTATTACTAGTCAAACAAAAGAAGAGCTTTTAGAACGCATGGCCGCAAATTTCGATGCCAAACCTACCGCTTGTGAGGGTGCTGAGAAATCTGCCGATAAAGTGACGTCGACACCAACGGCGGAAAGCAACAATGGTTCAGCTGTGACAAAAAATGCACTAGGCAACGCAAAAGAAAAACATGTTGAAATGAGCGTGATTGAAAAAAATTTACTGAGCTGTAGTATTGTGGTGGAAAAAAAGGCAGCTAATGAAGTTAATTCAGTAAATAACGAATTGTTGAAAAACAATCAAGAGTTGGAAAAATTTTCCAAAACGGAGAACGTAGTTGCAGTGCCAAAAGAAGAAAACGTCAACGTGACCACTGAAAAAGTAGAAAACGTGGTTATGGTTGTTGACAAGGTAGAGAAAACCGAGTCTATGATAGTGCCATTAAACAAAGTAGAAAAAGTGGAAAACATGGTGTTCCAAACCATAGCGAAAGATCTTTTCTTAGGGCAGCAGAAAGAGATCAAGATCACCATACCTGAATACTTCGCCGGTAAAAACTTCCAGTTGGACAACAGGTTTAAACAAGATGATGGCCTTTCCGTGTTATCCGAAATTTGTAGCGCCCTGCCTAGGTTTAATGAACCGTATGTGTCCAGTAGACAGCTTTTAAACAAGATGCCGGCGCCTGGGGATAGCAGCTTTGTAAAGTACGTTCCGCCAGATATCAGCGGAGACGAGAAGCCTACGGTGCAGACGCTGACGCCACCGGCGTTTGAAAGTCGCACCGTAAAAATTGTAAACTTGGCGCGTGGTAGCAGCTCGTCCGGGGCAAACGATAAAAATGATTTGGCCGCGTCTTGGAAACGGGCGTTCAAAAATGTCAAATTACCGAAAAATGGAATCGTCTCATCCGCTGTTTCGGTCGGTAACAATTTGATTGCTTGGACTAAAAAGAAACAAAATGACAATCAAATACCGCTACCAAAGACATGCACTGATGGTATTGATGGCAGCGGAAATAATGGTGGTACAAAAGAAATAACGGCCAATTCATTGAAAAACACTCTTCAGCCATCACCAGTGAATGGTATCGCTGAAAAGAAATCTGAACCTTCATATAAATACCAAACGATTTGCTGTGGCGAATCGAAAACTATAGAAATGTTGGATTGCAAAAAGAATGTGCTGGCATCAGCGCCTAACAACGCCTCGTATTTAGCTAAAACGACTATATTGAGCAGTACGAAGTATGATTTGAAATTTGAAAAACGATCCTCGTCGGCTGTAACAGCGACTATGGCAGTGCCCATCAGCCTAGAAAAACAACCACAAATACGCAAAGACTTCGTGGGAGACGTGTCGTCTTCGGACGATCAGAGTCCGGAGAAGAAGATATTCCACCAGCGGCGGCTGTCTACCACCCAGTCATGTAGCGGAAACAGTTCCGATGCCTTCTCACCTGATAACGAGACGAGTGTTTACGCTTTCCAACCTGACTTGCCGATAGCCAGCACCCCTTTCCGTCGGAATAAACCCCAATCGCCCGCAAAGTCCAGGACAGTTTCGCCCAACACGTCAATCGCTGTAAGTATACGATACAAATAAAATTACATTCGTCGCTCCGCTCAGAATCTAAAATAAGGGAACTCGATTTGTTACATAAGCTGTAAAGTGTATCATTGAGTAGAGCTTAAATTTGAATTCAATGATAAATCATTATGTACGATGAAAAATAATTCTGATCGCAGCAACCCGGACATACTATATTACAATAAATCGATACAGTAGGTTTTTTTTTGTCTGTACACGATAAGTAGTCGAAATAATGCTTCGGTTTTCAACTTCAGTATTTTTTTCGATGGGAAAGCGAATATAGTTTGTGTATTGAGGAGGTGAAAATTAAAAGTAATTTTCAAATGCGCCGGGAACAACAAAGAAAAATTATGGAAAAACGGGAATTTTTACACAAAACCGATTTTGGTTTTTGGTGTAACTCGAAAACAATTGACAGTGCAATTTTCATGGAATGATTAGCATTTTCTATACATCATACAATTTTCAAAATGTTTTGGGCTGTTTACGGACATTTTCAGTTTCCAATTTTTTTTTAGGTTTTATTTCTATATATTTCAATAAAATTTTATTCGTTAGGTCAAAAAGTTTGAAAATTTAATACAAAACTTCCAATATACTGTTACAATGGTGGTTGAAGAATATTAAAAATGTATATTTTCAATTTTTTTATAACCATTTAAAGTTCAGATTTTGGAAAATACGTAAAATCACGAAAATTTGCATATTATTTTGAGGTAGGAATTCATCAACATTTTTCTTTTTAAATTTAAGATATGAAAATATAATACAAGTTTCATCAGAAGTTTGACTACCTTTATTTTTAAAAAAAGGTGGGTAAGTGGATGTCGCTCTGCTGTACAGTAGGTTAGAAGTGGGTCACTGTATAATGGACAGTATTAAATTTGAATTCAATGATATAATATCACTGTATAAGAAAAACGATTCTGAGCGGAGACGGTATATCAGTCTATGTATTAGACATATATTATATACTTATCTATGGTATTAAAAAAAAATTGACCTATCATAGGTACCTATAATAAATTCCAAATTAATCATATCATAATATCTATTAGGTACTTATAACGCGTTATACATAAACAAAAAACCGTGGTACTATCAAAGATATATAATAGTATACTTTAGAAGTTTCAAGTACCCACGAATAATATTATACAATCACAACAAAATAACTAAAATAGTTATCCTAGGTTTTTAATATGTATTTTCGTCCAAATTTGTACTTAAAATGACTATAAAAATAAACTGTGTAAATGTATTTTTTGGTAACAGAATTAACTACTTACGTGGAATCTTGTTTTAAATTTTCAATTCTTAGATACAAAAATCGAACATTTTATAAATTTTTAACTACAAAATAATTTTTCAAATTAAAATTTGATAAATTTTATCAAAATTTGATCTTTAAATGCTTATAAAAAAAAATTGTGCCAATGTATTTTTTATATTTTTCAACTGATATTGTAACAATATATCACGAGCTATGTATTAAATTTATACACTTTTTGGCCCAACAGATAAACTTTATTGATATTTATAGAAAAAAAAACTAAAAAATTGAAAACTTACATGTCCGTAAACAGCTCAAAAAGAGTCAAAATATTTTCAAAATTGTATGAGTGCATATGGAACTGCTAATATAAACATTCAGTAAAATTTTCATGTATCTGCAGTTATTCGTTTTTGAATTACAACAAAATAAGGAAATCGCTACATGAGAAATCGAGTGAATATCCATTGTTGTAAAAATTTGAATTTCAAACGATCATAAAAATTTAATTTGACTTTCTTATAGATATTTTTTGTTTGATAAAGGTAGATAATCTTATAAGGAATCTTGTATTACATTTTCATATCTTAGATTTAAAAAGAAAAATTTTTATGAATTTCTAAATTTCTAACTCGATATAATTTGCAAATTTTCGTGATTTTTCCATATTTTGTCATTTTTTGAACTTTAAATGCTTATAAAAAAAAAACTGTGACTAACGATTTTTAATTTTGTTCATCTGCCTTTGAAACAATATACTAGGAGCCTTCTATTAAATTTTCAAGCTTTTTTATCCAACAAATAAAATTTTATTGATATTTTTAGAAAAAAAACTAAAAAAAAATGGAAAGAGCTCAAAATAAATGAAAATGTTATGGTGTATAGAAAATGCTAAGATAAACATTCAGTCAAAATTTCATGTATCTACGGTCATTTTTTTTAAAGTTACACCAAAAACCAAATTCAATTTTGTGAAAAATCGATTTTGCGTAAAAATTCCCGTTTTTCCTTAATTTTTCTTTTGTTTTTCTCTGCGCTTTTGAAAACTACTGGGAAATTTAAATTTTGACCTCCCCAATGCACCAACGATATTCACTTTCTGATCGAACAAGATACTGAAGTTGAAAATCGTAGCATTATTTCGACTACTTATCGTGTACACAGACACAAAAAAAATAAAAAAACACACATCATTGTAAAATCAATACATTCCTCGTTCCACTCCGAATCTAAAAATGTCTACCAGAATGACAAATTAAATTTTTATGAGCGTTCAAACTCAATTTCTCATGTAACGACTGTAACTATTATACTTTGTTTTTGACAAATTACGTCAAAAACATGGTTTCACTAAAATCTGTTTTTTGTTTGTTTTCCCAAATATTTTAAAAAGTACGATTTTTCACTTTTCATCTTTTACACCTTAATCACCTACTGTATCCAATTTCCTATCAGAAACTACTTTTGATTTTGAAGATATTTTAAGAAGTAAGAAAATATTTTTCTGAATATTATAAAACGTATACACTGTACTTAGACAAAAATTTAAAACACATCATTGTACAACTAATACATACATCTCTCCACTCAGAATCTAAAATCGAAATTACTTATCCACTTTGTTCTTCTGGTGTAGGTGAGTATTGAAAACGATTCTATGGAAGAAAAATCTCATCAGTCCACCGTGTCATCAACAACAACGGACGTTGATAGCGAAGATGGACGTCTTTTTTACATCCCATTACCGGCCGGTGTTCGAGCACAGCCGATGATTCAGGGCGTCACAGTCAAGCTTGGCACGGAAGGACCTCAAAAAAAATTAGTGATGAGCGCTAAGCTAGTAACCAAACCCCCGGCATCTACGATACCAGTCAGGTGTGTAAACAATTAAAGCAAATATAGTTTGATTAGTTCTGCACCCAAGTTTTATTATTATTAGTTATTTGTATTCATTACAATTTTTAATTTATTTGTATACAGTTCCATATCGCCAAAACCCGAGCGGAAAATCAAACCTCTGTGCACGACGAAAATTACCAACAGCACAACTCCCGTCGGTACTGTGCAACCAACTACTAGAACCATTCAGCCCCCAAAGTGTACCCCCTCAACTTCGAAACAAGTGTTACCGTTACCGCCGCAGCCACAAATCCCGGAAACGAAAGATGATAAGAAACGAATACAACAAATCACTACTACAACTAATTCTACTACTACTGCCATTACTTCTGCTAAGGAATCTAAAAAATTGTCATCCGTCACTAATAACAAGAAACATAAAAAGTAGGTGTCATTGCAGAGCGCATGGTTTTAATTGTGCATATAAATATACTAGGGTATTAATTGGTTTTAATTTTAAGGACTGAAAAACAAGTTAATAATAAGAGAAAGTCCAGCGAGAAAGTTGTTTCAAAAAAAAAATTAGCTAAAGAACATGCTCACATGTTGGATGCGCCGACATTTTATCCATCTGAAGAAGACTTCAAGGATCCATTAGAATATTTTGAAATTGTTAAACCCATTGCTCAAAAGTATGGTATATGCAGAGTCGTGCCGCCGCCCAGTTTCAAGGTCTGTATAATATATTATATTGTATATATTATATTAGACCTGTTAATCATGCAATATAATATAGGTAATACAGTGTATCTCTACCAGTATTCCACCCAAAAAATGTAAATCTTTAGTTTCTAAATATGTACTCGCTCTTTAAACTCGTTTTTAAAACTATTAATATAATAATTATTATCCGGCTATCACATTTTTATAAGAAACACAAAAACAAAAATTTAAATATTCTTATTTTGAGTTTAGGGTTAGTACTTAACTACAATTTATTATAATAATTATTCAAAATCATTCAATGAAATTTATTGACGATTGCACTTATTCTTCTACCGCAGCCGGAATGCAAAGTCAGCGACGACATGCGTTTCACAGCGTACAACCAGTACGTGCACAAAATGATGAACCGTTGGGGCCCAAACGTCCGCGAAATGATGGCCATGAAAAAGTACCTGGAAACACAGTCAATAGTCTTATCCAACCCGCCGCTCATCGGTGGCATGGAATTAGATTTACCGAAGCTGTACCATACTGTACAGGAGCTTGGCGGACTCAAGGAAGTGATAGAACTGGACAAGTGGTGTCGTGTCGCCGACCTGATGAAGATTCCGAAGAGTGCTCAAGACCGTGTCACCAAACTTGATGACATTTACTGCAAATATCTATTGCCGTATGACACACTCTCTCACGGTAAGTCTATACTAGTCAAGGTCCGCTCAAAATGTCTGGTTGACTGTCTTCTCTAAAACTCCGGTTTTATTCAATTTTCTTAGACGAACGACAAAAATTAATCGCAGAAGTGGACAAAGAGTGGAAACAGATCTGCAAGAAAGGCGACACTGATGATGAGTTGTATGAAGATGTCAACGATTGTATAGCAAAAGTATGTTACTAAGTAATGGCAGTATACCATATACTAAAATAATACTTCTTGTACATTAGAGTAAATTGTCTGAAAGTATAAAAACATAAAATCAAAATAATCTTGCCTAAACATCTCCATTTGTTTAATTGATAGTAAATTGTTACAAAACATTTGCTTTAAATATAATTAACAGGGCTGTGAAATTGTTTGAAGTTCTACAGAAAAAAATTGTATTCTATAATATAATCTTCTTCTGTTTTGCCTTTTTCTCCAAACTATTTGGGGTTGACCATCTCCACAGAGCCTTGCTCCCTCCCCCCACCTCATATTTATATATACCAGCTATTTTTATTTAATTTGTGTAATTCTCTATTATGTCTATTAATTCTTCTATGATCTTTCTCTCCTTCATTCCTTCTACATTGATTTCCATATCTACTCTTAGGGCCGTTTCACATGGGTGTGCACGTGACTTAGCGTATATGCACGTTTTTTTTTTTACATTGACTAAGTCTATACGTGCGCTACCATATCATTGGAGTGGCACGTATAAATTTAATCAATATAACTGAAAACGTGCATAAACGATCCGTCGCGTATCATAATATGAACCCATGTTAAACGGCCCTCAGTACCTCCAAATCATCTCCTCATAACATTACAATCATCTCAAACTATTCTACCACATTTTGTCTACTTCTACCCTTTATAAATTATAAACAATAAAAAAAAACAAGTGTTTTAAGTGAAAAATATTAATGTTTGATTTTTTGTTCACTATTCGTGTGTAAAGGGTCGAAGTATCGCTTTGAGCGCTTATTACCGGGTAGCGCGCAACACTGTTGCCATGTGGTTCAAGGAACAGCAGCAACAACAACAACCGTCAGGCGGCCACTCATTATCGACGTCAACTGTGGCAGCGGTTCGGGCCGAAGATGTCGAGTCGCTCTACTGGAAAAACGTGCAGGACAGGAAAAACCACATATGTGTATTGTCCGGTTCGATCGATTCGGGTGCTGAGGGCTATGGATTCCCGACAACCAAGACGGCCACGTTTACCAAACACCCGTGGAACCTAAAGGTGCTCACTAACAACCCGGAGTCTGTGCTCAAGTCGCTAGGCCCGGTGATGGGCATGACTGTGCCCACCATACACATGGGTATGGTGTTCTCGGCATGTTGCTGGTACAAAGATCCACATGGGTTGCCATGGATCGAGTACCTGCATACCGGCGCCGAAAAGGTATGGTACGGCGTGCCATCCAGCCAGAGCGACCTTTTCCGGGCGGCCATGAAGCGCCTGCTTCCCCGGGCCGTGGCTGAAGGTCAGAATCATCACACATGGCTGGCCGCGGACAGCGGCATGGTGCCCCCCAGCCGGTTACTTGATCACGGCGTCACGCTCACCCGGACCGTGCAAAAACCAGGCCAGTTCCTCATTGTCATGCCACGTGCTTACACGTGTAATGTATCCACTGGTTATGTTATATCCGAGAGTGTGTACTTCACACAGCCCGGTTGGCTTGACAGCGCCGAGAAGACTTTCCAGGTATAAATATATTTTTTTAATTTTGTTAATTATTCCACCGCCAACAAATATTATTGATTTTCAACAAAATTATATTCAAAAATCAAGCTCAACCTATTGCACAACCTAACTGATTTGTATTATACGGTTTCAGGACTTGCAAAAGAATTGTGAACCCGCTGCCTTTTCGTTTGAAAAGCTTCTTATAAACATGTCCACGGATTCGCGTACACCTCAAAAAATATTGAAACAAGTAAGTTGACTTGTCCATAATAGTATACCTATTATTAACAGTGGTGGGAAATATCTACATAAATTTATCTAGATAAAAATTATTTATCTTTTATCTTATCTAGATAAATTTCTACTCAGTTATCTTTATCTTCACCTAGATAAAATTCTAGTTATCTATGAGTACTTATCTAGATAATTTATTTAAATGAACTAAAAAAAAATTTGAAAATTTAAAATATTTTTATTATTTTATTTTTACATTTTTCTATTTTTCATTTATTACATAGAAAACATGTTTAGTAATATGCATTCTAATACCATGATTTTAATATTTATTCATTGTTAGTCTGGAGTTTTACATCGTAAACAATGAGAAAACCCAAAAATAGAAATATGTTTTGGGCATGTAGTATGTAAGATTAAAAGAACAATTACTAATAATAGCAAAAGCAAAAACATCTATCCCTGCTGCCCGCTGGCCACCACCGAATGATGATGGTCTCATTAGCTGATACGGGTATAGAATTGTGTACAAAGTATGAAAAATAATTATTGTTTAAAACCGACAAAAATAAACCAACATTCATGGATATTGGACTCACAAGCATAATAATATTATAATAATTTGTAATTTATAACAATTTAATATTTATAAAACCCTATTAGAATTCCCGGTATTTCAGTTATCGCTTAACCGATCTGTACGACCTCTGTCCTCTGCTTAAAAAAATTTTAAATTATTTTTTTTTTTACCTGTAGACTCAAGTATAGGTATCCTGAATATTTTCAAAATCAAACATGAAATTATCTCATTTTTATCTTTATCTAGATAAAAATGAGTACATTTTTATCTAGATAAATATGAGATAATTTCATGATAAATTCTAGATAAAATTTAGTTTAATTATCTTTATCTGTATCTAGATAAAAATTATTACAGTCATCTTTATCTTTATTTAGATAAATTATTAGTTATCTATTCCCAACACTGATTATTAATAGTTTTGTATTCCTTTGGCAATGTTTAGGAAATATCACCTTTTCTATGGTATCGGCAAGGAGTGATATAGGTACCAGAAAAGTTGCCTTGAAATTTTTTTTCTTATTATAGTTCTACCACTATACTACATTATGAATAAATTTTATTCATATTTAAGATGTAAATTGATAAAATAAATAAATAAATAATATATGAAATAGTTTCAATAAGGTTAAGTTAGAAATAGTACATCAATCAAAATGCTCAAAATCACATCTTTCTATGATTTTTGTTATGTGTATTTTATTGTATATAATTCATTAAAGAGCAATGGAAGTACTGGATGGCCAACCACACATAGAGAACTTAAAAATCAAAAGCTTAAGCAGTACAACTAATTTTTCCCCAATAATTATTGTATTTGAGTTTTAACTTGTTTCCGTGTCTACAGCTTCTAAACATGTTGAGCAACATGAGAGACTGTGAAGTAGCGCTTCGGAGTCAGCTGGTGGAGGATTTGGGCCTAAAAACGTCTGAACGTATTCGGCCCACAACGTCCAAATCAAATGAGCATAATGATGACTATGAGTGTGACGTGTGCCATTCAATTCTTTACATATCAATGGTAACATAAACTGCAATATTATTGTTATTAATATTATCATAAATACAATTTGTTTAGTGAACTGTAAGACACTTGTACTTTTACAATTGTAACTTTTTTTTATAAATTATAAATGTTATATTCATGTTGTGAAACTAATTATTTTTGGAAATGTTTCTACGCATATAAGTCATACTGGCTACAATAATTGTACTAAATAATATTATCAAAATGTTTAGGTACTCTTTTCATTATACTTCAAAGTCCTGGTTAAACAAGTACACAGCCTGCTTAAAGCCAGATTTTTTTCGAAAAGTCTTCCCCTCCCCAAAACTATATTCTAAAAATAATAAATGCTTAAAACTAAGTACGTACTTTTAAATTGAATGGACTAAGATTGAAGTATGACAAAAGAAATCTGTAAATGTCAAAGTTTGATTGAGGACTTCTAGCTCATTCTGTATACCAAAAGCTCAAAATTAAATATTATTTAAATAGGTATGTAAATATGAAGATATAACAAGCTAATTTTTTTGTTTGCACAGGTGAACAACTCGCATGAAGACTGTGACTATTGTCTGAGACATGGCATTGAGATTTTATCAAAAAAACACAATCAACTCAAGTATTGCAAGTTTTTGTACACTTTTGACGAGGTGAGGAACAATGAGGCAAACCTTTTTTTTATAGGGATAGTGGCAACAACTTCATAAAACCTTAAATTGTGCCCTTTAAAATATATACCTTTATTTAAACTACTTGACTAACATCTTTGAAAGGACCTGGATGTGGTGTCTCAGTCTAACAAAAATATGAGATAACAAATTTGGATTCAGCAGTTCCAATTTTATGTAGTAACGTTTAAGAATAGAGTGAATTGACCTATTATCTTCTCAGTATTTTTGTGATATTTTACTTTTCAAGAAAGTTATGAGTGTAAAATATCTCAAAACTTACTTTTAATTTTGTTCATAGGTCAATTCAGTATTCACTATACTATTAAAGGTCATTTTACAAAATTGGAACTGCTGAACACAAATTTTTTGTTGTACATTGGTAAGATGAAGACAATAAATGCTAGTGTGGCGACTTCTTGAGATAAATTTGAGATTGTTTTTGGTGTGGTTGTATTTGTAAATTGGTAAAATATCAATATAAGATTTACACTTATATGACAAAATGTATTAATATATTTTATTATTGTATCACATAAATAACTAGCCAATATAACCGAAAATCCAGTATTTTTGATAGTAAAATCATATTTCATTTGATTTATGATTCATATCTCATTGTCTTATAACACTAATTATAGCTCTACATCTTTTTTTCGTCGCACCATGTTTTTGAACACAATGTTTATGTAGCATTAACTTCTGCTGTTAATCATTTGTAATTTTATTATTAACTTAGTGTCGTATCTGTTATTTGTAATTATTATTTTTATAATGTATCTTAGTTGTTATGTATTTGGTTAATGTTTTAGTTTTATTTCTTATTTTATGTAATTAATATTACATGCTGTACTATTTTTCTAATGTTCTAAAGGGTTCTTACCCGTTTATAAATAATAAATAACATAACATAACATAACAGTGGGCCGATCCCTATGACTACCTGTTGCAGCCTCAAATTTTTATAGGAGTATGGGTAATAAATTAACAGGATCATAAAAATATTAATATATCATAATATTTATGATATTATTTATACACTATTGTAAAATGTGTATACTAGCATGGTCCATGTGAAATTGGTAGTAAGGTAGTATTGTAAATAGGGTTTAGACCACAGCATAAACTTTTTGGAACATTGTCATCACCATAACATAATAAATATTCATATAAGTAGTATGAAAAAATTATAATACAATGAATTAATACTTTATTTACACTATGACTTGTTTTTGATTTTTTTTTTTTTTTTGTATTTCAGACTGATTTGGATATGATATTAATAAAACTTCGTGAAAGGATTGATTCGAAAAAAAAGAAGACATCTACCAGAAGTTGATGATAATTCCTGGATTAGATACATATACTTTTGTATATTTAAATAACAAAAAATTAATTTTTTTAACTACAAACATTAATTGAATAAAACTAAAAAAATCTCATAGGTCTTTTTCTAAAGACATTATATCAAGTTATATTGCCGTTGAGTGTGTTCGATCATATTATATTATTATACTCTTCCTAGAGAGTAAATTTCAAGACTTAATTTTTATTTTTTTTTATTTTCTCATTTGTTCCAACATTTTGTGATTTAATTTTTTTTATTATTATTATTTATTATTACAATATTATTTTAATTTTTTACATTTGTACAAAAATTGTGTTCATGTGGTCTCAGAAATTTGTTAATTATCCGTTTAGCAAATTTTTGTACTTAATAGATTTAATAATAGTATTTTATCAAACTTACGTGTTTGCGTGCTCGAATAGTTTTATTTGTGTACAATTCATTATGTTGCAAAACGAAATGTTGACTGGTTACTCTTAAAAATCAATGATGTCTGAAGAGTCTAGTAAAAAAACAAAAAAATAATAATAAATGCGATTAGTATTATTGAAAATATAATTGTTTGTCTTGTCATCCTCAGTAAAACTATAATTTTCCACCTCTACCCTATATTCTCTCGGCTGAATACAACTATTTTTTAGGCATCATTTAAATAAAATGCCCTTTTTATATAATATTATTCATCCACATTATTTAAAATAATATATCGACGGTGGAAAGGAAAAAGGGCGTAAACGACGTTTTTGACAAAATTTGTTTTTTTAAGGCGTAAACAACATAATTCTGTATCAATTGTGCTCACCTGATTATCGATATGTTGATTATTGACGAAGTTATATTCAATAATAAAATAATCGATAGTTGCAAGTCGTAAATGCCATTTAACAAATTAAAGATTAACCCCCAAATAACAGGCTTAAGCGACAAAACAATATTTTTGAGCGTAACCACTATAGCTATTTATAATAATTTTAAATATTTTTATCGGTTTTAATTATTGTTGGTTATTATAATTATTGATAATATCTATAAATTTTATTTTGTTCATTTTTAAATAAACAGAATAGAATAAAATTATAATAATATTATGATTATTATTATTATGCTGGTTGTAACTAGCAAAATTCAGATTAATAACAAGAATAAGGCGTAAGCACCAAAAAAGTATATAAATTAACATTACAGGCAAAAATAATAACAATTCTTGATTTATCATGTTACCAACTTATTTAGAATACAATTATCTAAAAAAATTGGTGAAAATTCAATGAAATTTTTTTAAACGGCTTTAAAAGTTAAAAAAAAAGCAGAAAAAACGCTTGTTTGGCTCTCCTGTAAAATGTATAAAATGTCGCTTATGCCGTTTTTCCTTTCCACCGTTGATATATAATTGTAGCGTTTGCTATTTAATTAACCCATGATTGGTCCAATACATTTTGGTGCACCACCATTTAATTACCTAAAATATAAAACTGTTAATTTTTCTTATCAATGGTTCTATTAATGAAAACTATTAAAAGTTTATGGATTGTGGTTTGCAATTAGGACTGGTAAGTGGTAGTTGATTTTAGACACCATAACCGCATCCGAATGTTCATAGATGTCATTATTTAATTATTTACTAGGTGCTTTAATTTCGTAATATTTTTGCAATATTTTGATTAAAAATTGGTACTTTATTTTTAATTTTTAGACTACATTTTGATTACGATTTTATTTTGATTGTGTAATGCACACAGTGGATTGTAGACATTTTTTTTCTTTATAGTGAGGCTACCACCCATCACTTCTTATAATGATTATAATATCAGTACTTATTTTAATTTTTTTTTCCTAACTGAAATTGATCAATTATACTATACAAGTAACTGACCATTTTTTAATAGTTTGAATAGGTTCACTTTATTGTAGCAATAAAAGTAAATAATGAGTAATAAGTAATAATTATTTTTCGTCAGTTGTTTTAAAAATTCATTGCACTCACTCATACTACAGAAAATGCATTAGAATAGAATGAATTTGGGCTAAATAAGTTATATGTAATAGCATTGGCTCTCACTAAAGGCGGTATCAAGTACTTTTGCACAACCCAATACATTTTTGTTGGCTAAGTAAGGTATTCTTTTGTAACACTAAAAAAATACTTGAACTTTCAAAATGTATTAGTTATATTACCTATACAGGTCTTATAAAATCATTGCTTGAATTAAATAAGACATTTAAATATTCAGGTACACATACTTTTTTTTCCCAGTTCAAGCTGATAAAAATAATTTTTTTTATATTTATCATATTTTGTGATTTATAGCATAGAATTTCATCTATTCTGTGCTTGTAGCATGAAGTAAAAATATGGTCTCAAAACAATTTTTGATTGTTAATAATATTGGTATATTGTATTCAATTTACTTCTTTTAAAACCATTTTGTCAATTAATTCATTATATTATTTTATGCTCAAGAGTCATGGAAGTTCTGCACTTGTCACCTACGTACAATGTACATATGACTTATTTTTATTGGGATGTAGTATATAAACAAAATATTAGCAGTTAAAAGATATACTGTTCAGGTTAAGAACTGTACCGCACTTTGACAAGTTTTTGTTGTCGGAAATCGGGTAACGTCTTTTCGTAATTTCACCAAGTCAACAATCTGTATGTTAGTTGTGAAGTCAAGCCGATATAAAATAGATATTGCCCCCACACACACATTACTCATACCAAATAGAGTACAATATATTATATAAAAAGAAAATGTATAGGTTGAAAAAGATTACATTAAATGTAGAAATTATATTGAGAGCATAAAGTAAAATAATGATATATCGAATATAAACAACATTAGAATAGTATAAATATCACCAATGGGGAAAAATATGCATTGAGAATTTTAGAAGTACAAAGATACATTAACTTAAGACAAATTCCAAATTCCAAAACTATAAAATCACATATCACTTTTGGTGGTATTATACATTCATTCATACGTTAGAAGATCAAGACAAACATCAATCTTAAAGAAGCTAAATAATAAGCTAGTAACTGCTGTCTGCTGATGGTTAAGGTAAGGTTATTTTACGTTATATAATATAATTTAGAATAAAATAATAAGTTAGAATATAAAAATTATATTTATATTTATTTTGTACCTATGTTGCGTCAAACATAATATAATAATTAATAAGGGCAATGAAAAGAAAAAGAACAACATTGTGTCATAAAAACATTAACAAATACATAGAAAATGATCTATCTTGGTGTTTTGAATTGGTAGATTACTAACAATTAACTCAGGTCTGTCGTGGACAAGGTAATGACTGGATTTTACAAAAATCATAATTTTGTGTTATTTTCCATTAATAAATCTGAAAACAAAATAAATAATTATTTTTACATGTCCAGCATCTTAAGTGATGGTCGTCGCAACGAATACTGACTTATGGTAAGAAAAATTGCTCTGGGAGTGAATTTTCCGTACATGTTTGGTCAAGTTGCTCTGGCTATTGGATGAATGGTTGCAAAATGGACAACAATAAGGCTTGTAACGAGAGTGTATGACTGTATGTCTCTTGAGCAGAGTCAGTGTTTTAAATGATTTGTCACAAATTTGACATGGGTGTACAGGTTCATTGTGTACAGTATTTTGATGTGTTACCAACCGGCTCTTAATAGCAAACATTGAACCACATTCTTCACACCTTCAGTAAAAAAACATTACATTAGAAACAAAATTGAATTATTGAATAAATGTACAATAAAAGACTTGTAAATAAATTTCTAAAAAAAAACTGAATATGAAACATGTAATAAAACAATTGTTTACATATTTTGAGGTCTTGATTGGGACTTGTTAAGATTAGACAAGTGTAAAATTAAATATTTGAGTCATTGATTGTGCATAGTGGTATCTTATTAAACAACGTAAGAGGAAACTATACCTGTATGGGTTGTCTCCGTCTTATAAGCACACAACATAACAAATTTGTGTTCATAGATAAGTTGATCATTGTAATACTCACATGTATGATTTAACTTTGTCGTGAGTGTATGAATGTACATTCATATCATGTCTTGAAGCACTCACATGATAACAAACAGAGCAGACAAATTTTGCTCCTGTGTGATCACAGTGTTTCAATTTTTTGTGACGTTTCAATGAATCATACAAAAATGTTGTGTAAGTGCACTATAATGCAAACAAACAGATAAATTAGTTATTAAGGGGGCTGCAGCTCACGTATTTTTCATACGTTTTAGACCAATAAGTGATGGTAATTTACACATACTTCGGAATGTCCGATTTAAATTTTTTATACATGTTTGAATTTATTGATAAAATATCTAGGTTTCTTAGGAAGTCGATTTTCAATTTTTAATTTAATTTAAAATGACCTTAAAATAACCATTTTTT
>NC_042495.1:51626402-51646733 GCF_005508785.2 Acyrthosiphon pisum
TAAAATCTGTCAAACCAAATTCTCCCAGCTTTGTCTAGCTTATTGGTCTAAAAGTTACTTTTTTTCATAGACTGAAGCCCTATCCCGCCCCCTTAAGGTTTATTTTATGATACGGAATTTAAATATATTTAAAAACACAATAACAAAAAAAATTAATGTTTAGATTGGTCAAATCTACATTAGTTTTGACTATTGTCAAAACCGGCTGCAGCCCCCTTAATAATAGATGATTTGATATTTTAGCTAATGGGTTTATTTACAAATGGTAATATATTTAAATATGAAAAATAAAAGTATGAATGGTTTATACATTACCAATGTACACGAATATTGTTGTTTTTTAGTGTGACTAGCATTTACATGCCGCTCTAAGTTGTATTTATCAAAAAATTTTCGCTCACAATAACTACAGAAATAGTCGCATACTCCCATGTGACGTTTTAGATGTTTTTTCAAATCAGATTTTCTAGGTGTTTGGTACTTGCAGTCTGCACATTTGTAGACATTTTGTCTTTTTACGGCTATATAAAATTAATAAAATATAAGAAGATTAGAAGTTTAGATAAAGTAAAATATAATGTAAATTGTCTTACAAGGTGATTTATTTTCACTACATAACGCTTTAAAGTTATCAAACGCCTTACAATTTGTTTTTCTCTTATTAAATTCTGCTTCTTTGAAGTTTCTAAAAAATAACAAGGACAAACAAATTACATGATAGATCATAATAAATATACTTGCATACGTTTTAGTTAAGTCGTTCTTGGATTGAATCACTTCTTGAATGTTAGTTTCGCTGTCATTGATTTTACACATAAATTCCTGCAGTACTACATAAATTTTTTCGAGTGTTGATTTTTTCAATAAGGCTGTAGTCTGAACACATAAGATATTTTCAAAAGTCTGTTTACACTAAAATTTAAAATAGCAAAAATTATTATAAAAGATATACAAAGTTTCAAGTACCTATTCAATAATATGGATTTACGGATTAAGGACAAAATCATAGAATAAATATTCTTTAATTATTCTGTGACACAATGTTATCGTTAACAATATAATATCATATACTTGCAAAGTAGTAAAGTGGTGACCTAATAACAATGGTTATAATGTAGGTAACAAATTATGAACTGTATTTCTGTATATACCTGTCATTTTTTTATTTGTTAGGTATCTGTAATTTGGATTCTATACTGACCATTCCACATCACCACTATACACAAAATCCATCACTGACAAAATCTCTTTCACTTTTAAAATAAACAGTTAATATGTACTGGTATATTTCAAAATGTAGCGCAGGCATTGACAAAAGTCTTGTACCAAGGCCTACGTTTTATACAAAAAACTATCTTTCCCACTTACTACTACCTCATATCCAAATCTTACCTAGAAGAAAAATACTTTTCTGTACGCTCAGGTTTAGCCTTATCTGATCCATGTTGGTATTCCTCAAAGAGCTTTAGCAGCCTCATTGTTATTCAATTTATTACCTGTGATAATTTAACCATTCTCTATAGTCTATACTAAAAGTAGTCGAAAACTGATCCTGAAATGGCCTCAAACATGATACAAAGACATTTAAACCTCCTGTCAATATGGTACAAAGACTAGGGATTAATGTAAATTAATCAAAATCCTTTCATTGCACATTCACGCTGAGACCAAAAAAATTACTACCATTACACTGGATGATCTACCTCTCCTTACTGCACAAAACGTATGTTACTAAGAGCTGCATTTAGATTGTAGATGACATAGACAACCTACATCCACATTAAATCTCTTTTAAATAACAACTCTCCACAATTATGACCATCTCTACTCCAAACTCTAAAGCCATCTCTTCAAACTGTATTCTTACCGTCACAGATGACTGAATTAGAATCGGTGTTGCCTATTTTAATAAAATATATACCATACTATAAAGTTCCATTCATAGATAAATTCGTCACGCTTCACCAATTAAACCATTTAACCCATCACTTTCGCTGATTGTAAAAATTTAACTTGCAGATAGTGAAATAGATTAAAATTAACAAAAAACAAGATATTTATTTTCTTTCCACTGTAAAATATATTCATTAAATAATGAATTAAGTAATAGGTATTATAAAATGGGTTTTAAACCATTAAAATATTGCATAGTTGGGAACTTGGTGTGATCTTTTTTCTTGTTAGGTTTGAATAATAATAATAAAAAAAAATAATTAGGTAGGACTAAAAGTGGATTTAAGTTATAAAGGTACTTGTTTAAGCATAGGAGATAAAATGAAATAGATCATAAATCGATAAATGACAAAACAAACAACATATGAAGTAATATCATTACCTATACCTGTACATAGTATGAATAAATTAAATAATTAATAAACATTAATTAAAACAAAATGTGTTTGTTTTTAAAAATAATAATTTTAATATAATTTTTTTTCTTGTAAAATTTAAAAATATTATTAGCCATAAGAAACATAAAATGTACAGGATCTGAAAAAATGCAATAACAAACGATTAATATTTACTTGTAACACCGAATCTTCTAACACTTGCGAATCGTAACTATCATCACCGTACTTAGCCATTTGGGTAATCGTTAATTGAAATATTTTTTTATTCACTACCTACACCAGGAATACCCAATAAAAATGAGATCAAAATGCCAGTGGCGTAAGCATGGTGTCAAATTTTAGTAAAATTAATCTTCACGAATTTATTAGCACAAAACAAACGAAAAAAACTATGCCTATGCGAGACTGTATATCGAAAGGACATGCTCAGTCAAACCAGTTGAACAGCAGATATTAAACCAGATAGAAAACTAGATAAAAAAACAACTTTCATAAAAAAAATTAAGTCATTGTTCATTTTTTTTTTATTGGGGGGAAGGGGGTCACATAATATAATATAGATAGCTATGATAATAATATTATATATTTATATATATATAAGTATTAACGTGCATTTAATAATGCATTTCCAGCACGATTTCACTGGCTTGTTATCTCGTCTACAACAACAGTTACTTGATAACACTGCAGTACTGCACGCATTATCAGTAAACAGGTATATTATCATAGAACAATAATTATTAAACAATAATATTAATATATCAAAGTACCAAGATGCAATGTACTTATCAAGGTGGATTTATAGTATTCAAAAAATATAAAAAATAATTTAAAATGTAAAAAATTATATATAAATCCACCTTTGTAATAATTTCTTCGTTTTTCAATAGCCGTTGGGACCGGGCTGGATACAGTTCATAGAGTAATATAATTATATCATGGGTTACTCTATGGTACAGTTCATGACTATCAAGGTTTATAGATTGTCTATAAACCTTGCATGACTATAATATAAACTTTGTTTAGTCATGGTACAGTTATCCCAAACGTGTTAAGGAATCCATATATCCCTATCGTGTGCCAATGTTCTGCCTCTCATATTCCAATCTCTGATAAGCTCTTTTCAACTTTGTCCATCCACCTTTGTTTTGGCCTGTCTAGTGGTTTTTTCCATATGGGGTGGGGCATGACTAAATTTCCATGGTAAATTTAAAAATCCCTGTTTGAGCACCTCCCCTGGTTGAACCTACTGGGTCCAATTATGAATCAAAATCACCCATGAAACCACTCAAACACACACAAATTTCATCAAAATCGGTCCAGCCGTTTAGGAATGCATAAAAGACATACAAATTACAGACAAACATTCATTTTTTTATATTTATTTATATTTTATATATAGGTATTATTGTTATTATTTTTGACCACCCAATTAATTTTTCTAAAACAAATTATACCTACATTAAAATCTTCCCCGTGACTCAGTTGATCTATTAGTGAAAACCGTATTAAAATCCGTAGAGTACTTTTCGAGATATGCGCATAAATACAAAAAAGGGGCTGATTGATTTCAGTAGGTATATTATTTTATTGAGATTTATTACGTAACAAAAAATGTGTTAGTTAGTGACTTGTATTCTTTATGAGTCTTACACTCTAACTCTCTGCACCAGTGGCGCCCAAGATATATTTTTCAGGTGTAACAAGAAAACATTTTACCCACCCACCCACATAAATAAAATCGTACTCTTTAAATTTTAATGCGAAACAACATTTTACTGTGTAAACAGACTAATTTTATTACTTCATAATTTAATGAAAAATTATTAAACAATTTATGTGAATGAATGAGTGGATTTAGAATTTTGATAATAATTATGCTGAAAAAATGAAATACAATAAAACTAAAGTTGCAAAAAACAATAAATATAATTATTTTAACGAAAAAAAAAGGCATCAGAGGCGATGTGGGGATACGTGATGGCGAGTGGGTGGTAATGTGGTGATGGCTTCAGGTCACTTCTACACCATTCACACGCGGGGCGGACGAGAGTCGCGGGCGCGTTTACCCTGGACGCGAAGACGATCATGGTAGAGGGCGAAGCCCGGCCACGACGATTGCAAGACTGCAAGAGTGACGACGACAGTTGGCGATGAGCGGCTAGTGCACGAAGTCGTGCGCTTGACCTTAACGGTATTGCAGGCGCTGAAAACAACTGTTGTGCCAGCGACGACGGTGGCCAAAGCTCGGAGTGAGCGACGAAGACTATATAATATAGGACGGCAGGATTAGACCATTGGGTGAAAAGGGGAGAGAATCGGCGGACAGCATCGCTACGCGCAGCGCCTATATAACAAATTTTAATTATTTTTTATGTAGGTATTATCACAAGTTGCGTGGGACATGTCTTTTTTTGGGTGAAAAAAAATGTTGATGAAATCAGAATTTGGCGCACGAATTTAGTTTTGAAGTTATAGCTAATCGAAGTTTTCAGTTTATATTATTATAAGTTATAACCAGGGATGGAAGATCACGTTTTTGAAAACGTTTTTAAACAACGATATTAAACGGAAAAAAACAAAAAACGAAAAGAATTAATAAAACGAAAACGAAAAAAACAAAAACAAAAAACAACTGAAAACGATAACAAAAAAATCCCAAAAACCGAAAAAAATTTAATAACGAAATCAAAAACGAAAACGAAAATAAATTATAGTATTAAACATTATTAAATTATACCACAAAAAAAAAAAATTTTGAAAAAAAATTCACTTGTCTTTACTTATTAATCTTTAACTTTAAAAATATTTTAATTTGAAATCAGAAATTTTGAATTTTCTAATTTTTATATAAATTATAATTTTAATTTAAAATTTAAATATTAAGAATAATTAATTTTTAACTTTTAAGTGCATTTCTGTATTGCGTATTACTATTATAACTTAAAAGTTAAATGTTATAAGTTATAAGAATATAATATATATTGTTTTTGATTAACGTTTTTGATAATATTGTTTTTTTTTTATGTCTATGATAATTAATTTTAATTTTCAACTTAAAAGTAAAAAGTTATAAGTTATAAGAATATAATATAAAAAAAATATATATTATCAAAAACGTTATTTGGAAACAATTGGAAAATAACGTTTTTAAAAACGTTGATCAAAAACAATATGGAAAAATAACGTTTTTAAAAAACGTTAATCAAAAACAATAAAGAAAAATTACGTTTTTAAAAACATTAAACAAAAACGTAATAATCAAAAATGTTTAAAACGTTAAACAAAAACGATATTTTTCAATTCAATAAACAAAAACGAAAACGAAAAAATTAAAAACGTTTTCCATCCCTGGTTATAACCCATAAAATGGTATATCTAAATATACTCATTATGCTACATTTTTCATCGGCTGAACTGTTGCGAACAAAGTGATGTCTGTGTTGCCACTCACTCGCTGCGCTACGCTCGGACAGAAAAGTCGAAAATATCTTCCGATTTGTTGTGTAAAACCACTTTGGGTGGACATCGGGTTTAAACAATATTGTTTAAACTTTAAAGTTTAAAGTCAATTATCTTCAGGTAAATGACACCTAATGGTTTCTTATATAAAAAAAAATTCAAGCACATAAACGTATAAAATCGCAAACTTTGGAAGGCTATAACTTCTAAAATAATAGTGAAAACAAAATTCACCATTGTTTTATGCATAAAACCATAAAATCGTGAGAGGATGGTAAAGTGCATTTTAGCCTTTTTTCCATTACTAGATATAGACCAGGGGTGTCCAACATTTTGTGATGACTGGGCCACATCATATGGGTAGAAGTTGTTGTGGACCACATACTTTGTAATAATAACATAGAATTTCTGTTTTATGATAATAATACATTCAAATTGAATGATTAAATTATATTCTATTATACATTAAAACAACAATAATTTTTTTTATAATTTTTCTATAGCGGATAATAAGCAGAAATATTTATGTTGATAAGTGACACGAAATATTGTTATCGGAGCCAATAAAGATACAACGTTTATCTTTCTTTGATGTTTCATATTTTGTAGTATTATATTCTTAAATTAATTTTTTTCTCGTAATATATTATATACAATTAATTAATGGTTTTTAAATTGAAGTGAGGGCCACACAAAATCTGCACGGGCCGCGGGCTGGACACCCCTGCTATAGACAAAATAATACCCGAATTCACGATTAAAACAGATTGTATATGAATGCACTTTTAAATGTTCTCCAGCTCTTTAGTGTGGACATTTGGTTGCATAGTTTGAACTACAGCCTGAGTAGTTCTTAGTTTTAACCCTAGCAAAACTGTTTTTGTTATGTTTTACACTTGTAAGACGGAGACAACACATGCGGATGTAGCGTCCCCTTAACAATTAATAATCATACAGAGATTTGATTCATTGCTATTAATATGTATAAAAATGTAAAATTATTGCAATGCAGTTTACTAAAATATTAGGAGGGGTAAGCCACGGCATGTGTGCCATAAATTATTCCAGCACACCTTAAATTCTTAATTCACACCCAATGTGCACATATGCACATATATGGTACATAATGCACACATATGGTATATATTTTCTATGCACATATGGATACATCATAAATCATATAGTATATTTTAACTTAATTATTTTCTGTTCTATGGTGTAGCTTCCTCTTAACCGCGATATCTATACGAGTATACGACTATACATAATCAATTTTTATAGACAAAAATCTAAAAATTATATAGACGCAGTTTTTTTTAATAAGTTGTTTATTTTATAATTCGGATCATGACAAAATTTTGTCATGATTCGGATGAAATTAGATATTTAAACGGAGAATGATAATGTAGATTTTCAAGAAGAAAAATTTGATACGTATCGGTATGGAATAGTACGTATCGGTATGAAATAGTTACGTACCGGCTCGTATCGAAGTCCGAGTCCGATACGGGTCCGATACGTATCGCTTGTATATTGCACATGTAACTTCTTGAACGCTCTTGACCTAAACTTTCTTCCTTGAAAATCTTGAAAAATTGTAATTTAAAAATGTTATAGTAACCACATTCAGCCACAGCCAATCAGAAAGAGTTGATTTTTTCCCCAGAAATCACGGTTCACGGTTGTGGCCATCACCGAGTAACCAGGTTAAATATATTCTTATCGGTATTATCAGTAATTTTCGATATAATATAACCTCAAATAATAATTGTTTACCTCGGTTATTTTATTGTTGTCAAAATTGTGTATAGTCTGTTTGTGAAATAATATGGGCTGGGGAGTTCGGAGATTTGAGATTGACGAATGACGGCCGACAATATTTGTAAATACAGACCACAGTTTGTCTCCATCACGTACAAGTGTTCAACACAGTACACATTCACTCAACCTTTAGCAGTTTAGCCTTTAGGCTTTAATGAGATAATAAAATAATTATTAATTGCACAATGTTTATGAACTATTTCTAATTTCTATAGTTATTAACAGTACATTACATTCAGTCCATTATCATAATTATTATTGTTACGTGCGTGGTTCTAAACATCGAAGTTTTTATCGTTTGAATTGTCATTTGTCGAGTGAAACGTACCATTAGAGAACAGTTCGGCGCCTAACCGTTTCGTCTGTATTGCGCAGGCCGTCTCTGCACCGTACCACGGGAACCGACGGGGCGACTCCCCGAAATCAACACATTTATCGATCTTCGAACGTCGCGTTTCTATTTTCACATTTGTGAAGTTCGCTGTAAAAGTGTCCATTACACTAACAATAATATAGGTGTATATTATTATTTTGTTTTTATCAGTCAATCGCCGTTGTTACTTGTTATTATAGTCAGTTTACTCACGGTCTGTGATTAAAGGGACGCACATGCAATTGAAATTTAAAAACAATTGCTGTGTTTTTGACTGACTTGAACAATTGGTTTATTTTTTTGTCATAAATTATCTGTCATTAACTTAATTGTAGGTGTAAATGGCATCATTCAACCAAAGCACGGATGAAAATAAACAGAATGGCAAGAGGAAATGGAATGAATCACATTCGGACATTGAACGAAATTCTCAAGATGATGAAGACGACCACTCAACTACTGGTAAATAAAATATTGTTAAATAATGGTTTGGCTGTAAATGTATTCATATAATTCGTGATGAGAGCTTGTAACAGCTTATCTGTTCTCTGTACCTGTAATACAATTTCTAAAATAATTCTTTAAATAATTCATCAAGAGTAACTAATACAAAATGGTTGAACCATTAAGAATTACATAAAAATTAAAATCAATAATTAGTACCTAGAATAAAATTAATCTTATTATAAATGTCAAGTAAATTAAGGGTCACCACTAGGTAGCTTATTTTTATCAGTAATTTACGTGTAAACAATACCAACCGCTCATAGGTACCATACCTCATACGTACCACTTATTGTAAAAAAAAATAATTTACAGATTGTGTATTTCAAATAAAAATTTAAAAAAAAAGTTGCTATAAAAATGTTTAAAAAAATATCTGGCCGAATTTAAGAGAGGATACTTTTAAATTAATAATAGATGAATGCTATGTTATGTACATTATATTAAGATAATGAAATTAATATATAGGTATATTTCTTTCTTTAACCAAAAATGGTACGGTGAACAAAAATTACGCTAATGGTATGGTGCGGTCTTCTAGACCACTTAGTCTTGTTAATTATATTAAGACCACATTTTTCAATTGTTCCGTATTATTTGTAGTTATTCGTAGGAATAATATATTTACAGTGTCAACTTTTATTTGACTATCATTTATTCGATTCAAATTTAATAAGTTTAGAAATGAATTAATTGTTTAGACATTTTAAGAAGTAAACCAAAACAAAAAACTGCAGCGGTCTATAGGACCAGACCATACCATTTACAGGTTAATGGATGTGCATGTGTTATGAATAAATCAATAGGGATTATTATTATTATTTTTTTTAAAAAATTAGTATAAGTATCTTTTGAATACAGTAGGTATATCTATTAGTTGTGGTGATAGGCCTGTAACTTGTAAAAACGTTCCTTTGTTATTTAAATAAAACATGTCTATTAAGTATTTGTACATACGATTTTATTGTGCCAAGTGGATTAAGAAAGATAGAACAATTTTTACTAATTAACCAATATTAGCTATGCATTGGTAAGTAATGATAATTTGTTCATAAATAGAATACAAATTATTAATGCATGAGTGTCTTTAATTCAGTGGAGGTGTGAACTTTTTTTTCTATGAAGCGACTATTGAAAATAAGTAGCCACTTATCAATTGTTCCTGTGTTAATGTGAATGGCTAGTCTATACACCGCCCCCACTATCAATTCCAATTCATAAATGTACATAAAATATTCTTAAATTATAAATAAGTCTATCATTAAGATACCCTTCCCCACTTCTACATGAAGCAGTCGCTTCATAAACTATCTATTCACGCCCCCACTGCTAGTATTTAAAGATTATTCAATCACACCTATAATTGTAGATTTGATATTTTACTACATTTCAAATATATCTTTAGTATTAAATTGGTATACTTTTATAATATACTTAAAAAGAGCTTAAAATAAAGAAAATGTGTTGTGTTAAATATCCTTATAGTAAATATGAGAATTAAGAATACAATATTAAAAAGTAATTTCTTCAGCTAAATAATTGGATTTAAAATTAATTCTAAGTGGAACTTTATTTGTCCCAAAATAGTTTGGTTTTGGTAAAAAATTTTGTCTTCACTATTTTTTTTTTTTAAGTTGATGTTAAAGTACTTACTTATAACTATGACATTTTTAAATTACATTTGTGATGAGTGTTAAGTATTTTTTCATCTATTATAATTCATTAGAATTACCTACATATCAGCATTCAGCGTAACCTTAAAATAATTATACTATTTACTGATTTAGAAATTTTAAAGTAATCATACATTTTAAATTTAAAATATATTTTGCTCGGAGTTTTCTTAAATAATAGATTGAAATTTTGTACTACTAAATACTAATACATTAAAAACACAATTTAATTATGTTATGGGTAATGTTATTTTAATAATCATTTAATCGAAGTAATTCCATGTATAGTATAGTAAAAGTATAGTATTTCTGAACTATACCTTTATTATAATAAAAGTGTTTTGCTAAAAGGGTCTCTTATTACAATATACATTATAGGTATGAATTTTATCATGGAACTATTGTTTGTTTTTAACCGTGTAATAGACATTTTATTCATAATTCAAGTTGATTGTTGATATGTGGTTATTTTGATATATTTACTTATTATTTTGGTATATCCTTATAGGAACTTTTTATTTACGATCTTTCGTGTTTTATGAGTTAAAAAATGTATAAAAGAATGAAAAAGAAAAAAAGCAATTTTGTTTCAATTTTTTTTAAATATTTTAAACTTCAAACTTGAAAAATAAGTCATCAAGCAAAATCTAATTGCTTCATTATGTCTTTCACTACTTGATGTTGTTTCAGAACAAAACATTATTTAGGTACTAAGTTCCATTTATACAAAATGTTGTCAATTATGTTCAAATTTTAATTTTCTAAATCTTTTAGTAAGTAATTAATATTATTTTCATTATTTTAAGATTTAAGTAAATTGCTTTTTTTTTTTATCAAATTAAAATGTTTTATTTCTTTTCAATATTTTTAATACATTATGAAGTTAAAATTATTCATTTACAAGAAAAATAATATTAATAATTAATAAATATAAAGTTAAAAAAAGTAAATACTTTATTTCATCAACATCTTAAAATATATTTTTTTGCCATTTACTAGTCTAAATAATGATATAAAAATGGGTATAGCAATTTGAGTTCATTAAAAACAAGATATTAGAATAATAGACATTTTACATTATATGTCGATGACAACATTTGAAATTAAAATTTGAATTAAATTAACATTTTAATGTATAATATTATGTTGTTTGGTATGCAACTATGCAACACAACAATTTTAATTTTATTTTATTCATTTAGATAATATAAATAAATAATTTAATTCAATTAAAATGTTATTTTATGTAAGGTTATTATATCCCTATAATACCTTAATATCACTATTTTTATTATTTTATTATTTACTTATGATATATTAGGCAATTGCCATTTTATTTTAATAATACATTTTCTTTAATATTTGCATGCTAAAAGTATACTTGTTTAATTGCTTGGCAATTGAATAAAACAAATTATAAACATTACTATTGCTCTATTATTTTTCAAATTATTTCATTGGCCTATAAATATTTTTTTTGGGATTGTCAAATACTCAATTTAATTGCATACATACATTAAAATCACTAGTAATCAATATTTATTTATATACTTTATTTGCACTTATAATATATTGTATTGTATAGATTAGGAATATAAAAATCAATAATATATTGTAATTTAAATATTTTTGTCAGATATGTTGTATCAAAACTGAAAGTTTATATTCATATTTCTGCAATGTGGTTTAAAAAGTGAGTTTTAAATTAAATAGTTGTAGCCTGTAGGTAGATCATTTAGTAGTGTATATTTATATGACTAAAAAAAATATTACTTTAAATGTATCTAAAATAAAGTTATAAAAATTAATGAAGTATGTCCATATAGAACTAACAATTAAAATAAATAAAAAAAGTCTTGTATGCTTATATTAAAAATTAGTAAGTACATACATTGTCAATAATTTAACTACTTATTGTTTTTATATTCTATGTTTAAATTAATTTAAAATACAATGATAAAAGCAAAATGCAATATAAAGTTAGAAACAATTTATTTTACTTTTTTATTAAAAATAACTCCAATACTAAATAATAAGTATAATTTATATAGGTAAATTATAAATCTAGTCACTGGTCTATTATCACCCTACCACAGGTTGTATAAATTATATATTATAGGAGAGCATCTTAGATTATGTCAGTGATCCGCATTTTCGGAACTTATCAAATCATAGGGACATTTCTGCTGTTTATATGTTTTTTGTTCTTGTGCTACATGGCTCGCGATTTAGTGGGTCAATAACTGATTTTAACCTAAATTTTTAATAAATAAAGAAATTCAAGCCAGTTTTAATTTAAACCCTAAGTATAACTGAAATGTTAATTTTAAAAATAAATATATTAAAATAATTGGTTTTACGTTTTTATACTATTTTTTTAAATTTGGCTAATGCATAAAATGTAAAAACCTTATCAATATTCAATATTTAATTAAATAATTTTTACAATTATGCTAAATAAAAATGTAAAGCTTTTTATAAGTTGTAATTTTGATTCCATTATTCATTATCACTTAGGCTTAGTAATTTTATTTTACTTGGCCATTAACAAAAGTTTTGGTGGTTCCATACAGAGATGGAGCAAGGTTACCAGGAACTCTGCAAAACTCAACCAACCATTCTTGTTGAAGATTTCGAGCCAATGAAGCCACTTGAAGAAGAAGAGTTAATGGAAGCATCTTTAACTACAGACCGTAAACAAGTTATTGTTGGCATATGTGCCATGAAAAAAAAAAGTTTTTCTAAACCAATGAAAGAAATTCTGAACAGGCTAGCTGAGTTCGAATATTTAAAAATGATAGTTTTTGAAGAAGAATTATTATTAAAACCTATCGAAGAATGGCCCATTTGTGATTGTTTGATATCTTTTCATTCTAAAGGATTTCCTCTTGAAAAAGCTATTAGATATGCTGAGCTTAGGAATCCATTGGTTATTAATCACTTGCCAACTCAGTTTGCTCTCCAAGATAGAAGGCAGGTTTATTCAATTTTGGAATCCGAAGGAATTTTAATTCCTAGGTATGCAGTTTTAGATAGAGAATCCCAGGATCCAAATTTACACGAGCTAGTAGAGTCTGAAGACCATGTTGAAATAAATGGTGTTGTATTCAATAAACCATTTGTTGAAAAACCAGTTTCTGCTGAAGATCATAATATTTATATTTATTATCCTACTTCAGCAGGAGGTGGAAGTCAGAGACTTTTTCGGAAAATCGGTAGTCGTAGTAGTGTTTATTCTCCAGAATCTAGAGTTAGGAAAACTGGTTCTTTTATATACGAAGATTTTATGCCAACTGATGGAACTGATGTTAAAGTATATACTGTTGGCCCAGATTATGCTCACGCGGAAGCACGTAAGTCACCTGCTCTGGACGGTAAAGTTGAACGTGATTCTGAAGGTAAGGAGATACGATATCCTATTATCCTCAGTAATTCTGAAAAAATGATTTCTCGTAAGGTATGTTTAGCATTTAAGCAAACTGTATGTGGCTTTGACCTACTACGAGCAAATGGTAAATCTTTTGTTTGTGATGTGAATGGATTTAGTTTTGTTAAAAATTCAAATAAATACTATGACGATTGTGCCAAAATATTAGGAAACATGATACTTAGAGAATTGGCACCTACACTTCATATACCTTGGTCGGTTCCTTTTCAACTAGATGACCCTCCAATTGTTCCTACTACTGTTGGAAAAATGATGGAATTACGGTGTGTTGTGGCTGTTATAAGACATGGAGATCGTACTCCTAAACAAAAAATGAAAGTTGAAGTTAGACATTCCAAATTTTTTGATGTGTTTGAAAGGTATGGGGGTAAAATGAAAGGAGAAGTTAAATTAAAACATCCTAAGCAACTTCAAGAAGTTTTAGATATTGCCAGAGCATTGTTAGATGAAATTGAGCATCATGAAGCTGATCAAGAGCTTGAAGAGAAAAAAAGAAAACTTGAACAATTAAAAAGTGTTTTAGAAATGTATGGTCATTTTTCAGGAATAAATCGTAAAGTCCAAATGAAATATCAACCTCACGGAAGACCAAGGAAAGAACAAAGTGTAAATTTTAAACAAGATCCATCACTTGTTCTAATACTTAAATGGGGAGGCGAATTAACTCCTGCAGGGAGAGTTCAAGCAGAAAAATTAGGACAAATTTTCAGATGTATGTATCCTGGAGGCCAGGGTAGAAATTCAGATACTCAAGGATTGGGGCTACTTAGATTACATTCTACATTTCGCCATGATTTAAAAATTTATGCAAGTGATGAAGGTAGAGTGCAAATGACAGCTGCTGCATTTGCAAAAGGATTATTGGCTCTTGAAGGGGAATTAACACCAATTCTTGTACAAATGGTTAAAAGTGCCAATACAAATGGTTTATTAGATAATGATCGTGATTCCAGTGAACAACAAAATATGACAAAAGAACAGTTACACAAATTAATGCAGAATGACCATATATTTACTCCTGAAGATCGAGCAATGATAAATCCTTGTAGAGCTATTAGTATAGATGAAGCATTAGATTATGTAAAAAATCCTGTTCAGTGTTGTGAAATAGTACAAGAACTAATACAGAAGTTAGTTGCTGTTGTAGAATCCAAAAAAGATGATCCAAAAAAAGCAGACACTGTATTATACCATGGTGAAACATGGGAACTTATGGGACAACGATGGTCAAAAATTGAAAAAGATTTTTATACTAAAAATAAAAAATTTGATATATCCAAGATTCCTGATATATATGATTGTATAAAATATGACTTACAGCATAATCAACGAACCTTACAATTTGAAGAAGCTGAAGAATTGTATACGTATGCCAAATATTTGGCCGATATAGTTATTCCTCAAGAATATGGGTTGGATATAGATGAAAAGGTTACTATAAGTCAAGGAATTTGCACTCCTTTATTAAGAAAACTTAAATCTGACTTGCAACGAAATGTTGAAGAGCCATGCGAAGAAGCAGATGATGAAACAGTAAATCGTTTAAATCCTACATATTCATATGGTGTATTAAGTCCTAGAAGACATGTAAGATCTCGTTTATATTTTACTAGTGAAAGCCATATCCATTCACTTTTATCTATTTTGAGATTTGGTGGCCTGTTAGATGTGTACAATGATGAACAATGGGGTCGAGCTATGGAATATGTCAGTATTGTTTCAGAACTTAACTATATGACTCAAATTGTCATTATGTTGTATGAAGATCCTACCAAAGATGTAAAATCTGATGAGAGATTCCATGTAGAACTACATTTCAGTCCTGGTGTTAATTGTTGTGTTCGAAAAAATTTACCACCAGGTCCTGGTTTTCGACCACAAACAGGTAGTAATTTCAAAACAAAACATAAAGATTACGAAGAGGATGATTCTTTAGATGAAGATGAAGGGCATAGTAGATTTTCCGTGACAGAACCGCAAATTGAAGAAGAAGAAGAAGAAGATCATAGTCGATTTTCTATTACTGAAGATGATAAAAAAGAATCATCTGAACCGCCAATATTTTCTGAGGATGACACTTGCGATGGACCAATGAAGTTCAAATTTTGTCAGCCTCAAAATGCTACAGCCAAGAGACATTGTTATTTTTCACATTTGTTTTCTGCATCTCCGCCAACCAGTAGTTTGTTTAGTACTGCTGTAATTAGTGGTTCATCTAGCACTTCAGATTTACATGATTTGATGACGGGTCCTTCAAGCTATGCTGGTTCAATAATTGGTTGCGATGGGGTTCCACCAATAAGACCTTTAGAAACATTGCACAATGCATTGTCATTAAATCAAGTTATAACTTTTTTTGATAAGGTTATTAATAACCAAGAACCAAGTTCACCAGAAATTTGGCCATAATATGTTAATTATTTTATTATAAATGCCAATATTAAACACTATGGTTAGAATTACTAAAAATCTATTAATTCATAATATACCTACCTACCTTTTTAAAATTATTATATTCTTAATGCTTGAACAAAGTATTAACTAAACAATAGTATTTATCATTTTTATCCAAATGTTACTCTTATGAATAAAGTGTTTGAAAAAATGATGAATGTATTACAGTAGATATTATTATATAATTTATAAATCAATATTTATATTCCTATAATAATATTTTAATAAATCAACGGTTCTCAAGTTTTTTTTTATTGAAGTCTTATTGAATTTACTAATATTGTAAGGTTTCAATCATTTAAATAATTACCATGGGTAAATATTATATCCATTTTTTAATTCTAGAGTTACATAATATTATGTATTAGTTTAAATTAAAGTGTAAGAAATATTTTCTTAGAATTTACAAAAGTGAAAAATGTAAATGCTTGCTTTAAATAATTAAGCGGGTTTGATGTTTCCTTGGAAAAAAATCTTAGCTTCAATAAAATATGTTTGAGAACCACTGTAGTAAAAATTAGAATATATTATATTTGTGATTTTGATGTTTACAGTTTTAAAGTCTAAGTTAATGTAATGTTAATTAATGTAAGTACCTGAATTTGTAAATATTTCATGTTGTTGAATATTTTTGTGGACCAAAAATACATAATATTTAATTTATTTACTAAAATTATTACTATTTTTATTGTTATTGTCTGGTTGTTAATCAACTTCAGAAATACTGTCTAAGCTATTCCCATCTTAAGTAGTTAAATATATATAATACCTTATAGTAGTAGGTATAATTTAAAAATTATTTTATACTCAAAACAAAAAACTATTATATTATCATATTTTAATAAAATAATTATAAAAACTATCAGCCATGTCGGTACATGGCCTTATTGGCCTTGACAATTTAGTATTAAGAAATATTATTTCACTATTCATTCTTTAAACTCTATTTAAATTTTGATAAATTGGTTCTTTATTAATTTCTTTTCAATTTTATAACAGTTCTAATTAACTTTATTGTCATGTTGAAATGTTCATCTTTTATACATCTTAATTACCGTTAAATGAATGATAATAAAAACAAGTATTGTTTACAATAAGTATTTATAAGTAAAATATAAAATGTCCATATTTATATACATGGGTCAAGCTTTTTTTTAAAAATACTATTTTAAAACACTTATATTAATTCAATACTTGATGCAATGAAAAGCAGTTATTTTGCAATTAAAAGTAAGAGTTCAATAAATGTGGTTATTTTAACATTAAGTAACAACCTTTGGTTAAATTGTTTACACATATACTCCGTTCGCCGAGAGAATGTGATTAATTCGCGCGTACGACTAAATCCGAGAAATGGGGTTTTGTGTTTTTGCGGAAGGGTATGACGCGTTCTGGTTTGTGCACTACCGCATTCTCTCCTCAAACAGAGGATATGGGTATAATAGTATGTGGAGTTAAAAATTAAATCTGTAATTATTAAACGTTCAATAATTCAAATTTTAAATGCAGTATTTATTTAAAATGAATGCGTCAATTTTTAATTCTTAAGAAATGTAAAATTGACAAAGGATAAAATTAATTTTATAATAAAAACTAACAGTATGATGGTATCAATTAAAACAGTTATTGCAACTAAAAATGATAATTATAAGATTTCTCTGCGAGTATAGTTTGGTAATATATTTTAACTTGTTGAAATAACACATATAAACTATGATTTATTTTCTTACAAGGCATGAAGAAAAATTATTTTTTTATGAAATTAAACAGTTCTTGTGTTACCGGACTGTTACTATTAATAAATATTACTTTTTGAATGTAAATAGGACAATAGGTACTAAATTAATAATAAATAATAATATTTAATTTATGTATATTATATAGTATTATAAATAAGTAATAAGTATCTATATTAATTATTCTTACAACTATGGCCCGGGTGGATGAGTATATAAATGAAAAAAACGTGATTGCTATTCGTGTAATTAATCTGTTTAATGTTATTATTTTTTTATATGGTATTAGACTTTTGTTACTAATGTAGATCATTGCAAATAATGTTTAAGTTGGTTTATTTTCGTTTGTACACGGCAATTAACACGCAGTTGACGGAAACTGAAGATCCAAGTATAATAAGTTATTGAATAGTATCATTAAACCACCTACCCGTCCATCGTCCTAATCGATAAAATTCTCATCTCGTCTTAGTTTTATGATTAAAACACTTTCGTTTTTAGACAAATTTAATATTTTAGCTAAGAAATAGTGTCAAATTAAAAATACCTACCTACAAGTCAACAAAATAATAAGTTAACTTATTTTATGTTTATTTATTATAATCAGATTCGTCAGATGATAAATATATATATATATATATAAATAACTTCGTATCCCATGCCATATGTTAAATGATAAATTTGTATAATGTATATATTAATAAATAATAATTTTATATAATAACATTTATAATATCAAAATGTAAAAATAACAACAAATTAGCTTTGATCGTGATTTTTATAAAATTATAGTCTTATTTTTAGACTAGCTGTATGTACAGACTTAGCTCGGGAAAAATAAACAAACTTTAAAAACGGAGGTATATTGGTGTATTACAGTTTTATATAGTGTACGTCGCTTTCTGAACTTATTCGATCGAGATGGACAATCTACCTGCGGGGAAATAGAGAGAGCAATTAGTATGTTATCGAACGTTGTTCAAACTACTCTGTAACTTTCTTGATATCTCTAATAACAATCTCTGAAGCTTTCGTTATTATCAGTCAATGATTTGTTGAGTCTATAAGCTACAAACCAGTGGCGGATATGAGGGGGCGAACACCCCATTGTGTTTTTTAACGTTATTTTTTATTATAATATTTGGCTAAACAAAAGAGGTAATTTAATGTTTAAAAATTTGCCCCCCTCCCTTGGGTGATTTTTGGATCAGCTACTGCAACAAACAGTAGGTAATTAGCATTTTATTGTACATTTGAATAATTAATTTAATATTATTGTATTGTATTTTATTTTTAAAAAATCTAACAGAGCAACGAATAAGGTGGGTCGGCTAGTCTATACCAACTTTTATTTTAAATTGAATTTCTGTAACCAATGCAACCCTATGTACAAACAAAAAATGTATTTTTCGATTTGTATAATGCAAGACGAAATTCATGTGTGAGTCACCTTATACCTAACCTAACCTACAGGGGTAAAACAATATTAGAACACCGTCCGAGTCTCCAAGAATATAATTTTTATTGAAATCTGTCCAGTAGTTGCTGAGATTAGTTAAACTAGAGATTAGAACTAGAACTCTTCAACTTTATAATATTATTAAGAGTATGAGTTGTATTTTTCATTCTTAATTATTTTATAAAATCGATGCTTAAAAACCACGGTAACAATAAAAATAAACCAAAGTTTAAACATGATTAAACATTATATATTCGTTTACTTTCACATTCATAACAGTATTTTGACTTATAATACCTATAATAATAAAGTTTTTGTGTAATAAAATATGTAATAATATTAAATAAATGTAATACTATCTACATAAATATCGAAAATAAAAATCGAATATAAATAATGATTGGTGAAAAAAAATTAAATGTTACAAAATCATTGGGTTTTCTATAAACTCACTGTAATTGTATATCTTATACAATCAATAATCAATTATATAACTTAAAAAAATTAATTTTTTTTTTTACATGAACCAATTGTAAGCAGAAATAAACGAATATGTGGTCATAATTTTAATATTATTATTTATTAATATAGTGGAGGGCCACCCTAAAATAACAGGTTCAATCTGAACCTTCCTTGGATCGTCAAAATCAGCCAAATCTTTTTTGTTAATTTAGTATTTTTTAGATTCTGAGTGGAACGATGAATGTATTGATTTTACAATGATGTGTGTTTTTTTTTATTTTTTTTTTTATTTTTGTGTCTGTCATCACGTTTTAGGACAGTAAAAGTGCTTGGATTTTCTTCAACAGTACCTTTTCTGATAGGAAAGTGAATCTAGTTGGTACTTTGGGGGGTCAAAAGTAAAATTTTTCCAATAGTTTTCAAACGCGCCGTGAAAAACAAAAGAAAAATTAAGGAAAAACGGGAATTTTTACGCAAAATCTGTTTTCGAGAAAATCGATTTTGGTTTTTGGTGTAACTTTAAAACAAATGACCGTAGATATATGAAATTTTGACTGAATGTTTATCTTAGCATTTTCTATACACCAT
>NC_042495.1:51647259-51665146 GCF_005508785.2 Acyrthosiphon pisum
TTTTATAGTCATTTAAGTACAAATTGGACGAAATTACATATTAAAACCTAGGATAACTATTTAGTTATTTTGTTGTGATTGTATAATATTATTCGTGGGTACTTGAAACTTCTAAAGTATACTATTATATATCTATGATTTTACCACGGTTTTTTGTTGATGTATAACGCGTTATAACTTATAAGTACCTAATAGATATTATGATATGATTAATTTGGAATTTATTATAGGTCAATTTTTTTTTAATACCATAGATAAGTATATATATGTCTAATACATAGACTGATATACCGTCTCCGCTCAGAATCGTTTTTCTTATACAGTGATATTATATCATTGAATTCAAATTTAATACTGTCCATTATACAGTGACCCACTTCTAACCTACTGTACAGCAGAGCGACATCCACTTACCCACCTTTTTTTTTTTATTAATTAGTTACATGTGGATTATATTGTTACGACCCGTCCGTGACCCCAAATAGGTAGTATGTGTGAAAAATGTTGTGCCAATTGGTCAAAACTCAAAAGCTATGGATTCGCTGAGATTTGCAACCCAATCCTACAAATAATATATGTTAACTGACTATATATTATAATCGACCTACCTATCGTTTCCGGTTCGCTTCTGTTTTTTTGTCAAATTCCCTCGAGTATTTTTTTAGTACCTATATAAACCTCAATTCCTCTAATATATAATAAATATTCAATATAGTTTCTTAATTTTACACTTCAATAGAATAGTTCTTACGATTAGCCTAAATTAAAAAATATAAAACTATACGGAAAATTATATCCAAATATCCAAACACAATAATTATTTTATTACCTATAACCACGTAACCCTTAAATATAACAAAAAATATTGGGGTTGGAAAAAGAAACTAAAACCCCTTTCTGTGTCTCAAGGAATCTATTGATATACCTTTTACCTCAATCTGTTAAGTCATTCAGAAATTACACGATCACCACAGACGCACAGAAGATCTAAAATTATAATCTAAAGATATTTTGTGATGTGATTTTTTGACGGTTATGTATTGAATTCGACAAAGAAAAAAACGACTGATTGAGTGAATATTATATTCACCTGCGTGCCGTTTAATCATACCAAAAATAACTACTAGGTCTAATTTGTTACAAGAAACCAGTCTCAAAGTTGAAGAATGAAACATTTTTACTACTCCAAAAGGTAATGACCGTGACACATACAAAAATACACTGTAAAGCCGATATATTCATCGCTTCGTTCAGAATCTAAAATATAAATGCTGATGTTAATATTTATTTTTTTTTTACTACAAAATTAACATTGTATAATAATATTAAAATTATTCCGAAAATAAAAAATGAATTACAATGAAATTATGTTATGGGTCCCATAAACTGCTACACTACGGCTACTCTGATCCAACGGAGTTGCACAGGAGGGGTGGGGAGGGGACCTTCGGTGATGCGGAATATATCCTCGTGGGCCTTTTTTAGTTGCTGATTTTGAGATGGTTACGGTTTATCCTATACATATGTTAAGTCGATGCTTAAATCAGGAAAATTATGTATCTAAAAGTGTAAAAATATGAATTTTCTATAAAAGTCAGAAGAATGAGTCTTACTATTCCGTCTTGAATAGAGCTTTTGAAACAAATACAGTTAGCTCCCAACCGATTTTTAGGAATTTTTTTTCAAAATTTGTGTTTTTGCATACTTATATTATGAAGACACTTTAAAAAAAAGTAGATGGAAAATCGTGTTTTCAAGTTTAAAATTAAAAAAGTTAACATTTTTGAATTTTTTTCGTATAAATGTATGCTTTTTTAAAAGTACTTAATATTTAATGGAGTCAGAAATTATCCCACTTACGTTATGGTACTACGATATTATATACTTACTTATTAAAGTAATAACAAAAATAATACCCCTCCCAATGAATTTTAAAAGTCAAATTTTAATTGCACCATTGTTCTTAACTCGTTGAAATACATAGGTTTTACAAAAAAATCCCTTGGGAATTAAACCGCTGCATTTATGTCATTTGGAAACGAATGCAGTTTTTTATGCCATTTATGCCTTTTTATTGTTATTGTTATATTACAAAGATTTTTAATTAAATTATTTTTTAAATAATACATTTTTGTTTGCCTGGTTTATGACATCTCCATCCCCCAACCGATCAATCGTTTTTAAATCGTATAACATTTGTATGCATTTTATGATTTGTTTGGCGAAAACCCGAACGAAATACAACTGCGTTTTTCTGTTGTAGACAAATGGATGAAAAAAGTACACCGCTTGTGTCCGTATTTAGACACGATCAACCGACAGGTGTTGGACTTTGATTTCGAAAAATTGTGTTCCGTGTCGCTGTCGCGGATCAACGTCTACGCGTGTCTAGTGTGCGGTAAATATTTTCAAGGTAACGTAAATTATTTTGCGCTCGAAACGAATAACGCCTCGTATACTAATATAATATTGTGTTTGTACTTCATGGACCCGTTCCAATCGACGACGATCTACTGCGGCTGTTTATAATCGTTTTGTTTATGATCGATGGTCATTGCAGGTCGCGGCACCAACACTCACGCCTACACTCACAGCGTTGCCGAAAGTCACCACGTTTTTTTGAACCTACAAACCCTGAAGTTCTACTGTCTGCCCGATAACTACGAAATAGTCGGTCAGTATATTATATAAAAGCGTAGAATTTTTTTTAGGGACGTCAACCTGTCAAATGTAGATATTAATGTGTTATTAGTATTGACGCTAAACGAATGTGCGGTTGTTGACTCTGCCTCTGACCGCTGTTGACTAATCGAAACCGAATATTTTAGTTGACATTCATATAAAGTATGTGTGAATTTCAAATGTATATTTAATTTAAACTATTTTTTTTCTTACTCTGTTTAAAAACTTTATAGCCTTGGGAATGTGATAAAAAAATGCAGTGCAATTATGACAGGTTACTATTTATTTTCAAAGATCTCGTCAACAGCTGTTGCTATCTCTTATGACATTGCTTCATGGTAGGTGGTGTCACCAACCGCACTTACCTTTGACCCAACTATAATTATCAGTTATTAATTTAGAGCTGTGATTTAAATGCCCAAAAAAATCACAAAAAGTGCAAAATTGCAGATATGATACGTTTGAAAATGTATATTTTGCTATTTAAAATCTATATTGTATATATTGTCCATTTGTCCCACCATATATTACGTATGAACTCCGCTAAGTCCGCGCAATCTTCTGTGCCCATAACGTTAAAAACGTTAATATTATTACTTGGCATGTGATGAAAAAATAAATATAATGAGAATCATGATGAAAAAGTGGGTATGAGTGAGTTGCTTTGTGAACGCGGGGGGGGGGGGGGGGGCTTCGATTCTACGAAAACTAAAAAAGGAGTATACCCTATACAGAGTATAATACACAAGCTTATTAAATGTATAATATGCAATAAATGTCTAATATTTATACACTTGTGAACAACGCTATTAGATTCCTCGCTGGACGACATCAAGTACGTACTGAACCCGACTTTCACGCCCAAGCACGTCGGTCAGCTGGACACGTGTGACAAACGGTCGCGGGCAATCGACGGTACGCTATACCTGCCTGGCATCGTGGGCCTAAACAATATCAAGGCCAACGACTATTGCAACGTCATCTTACAGGCTTTATCCAACGTCACGCCACTCCGGGACTACTTTCTGGATGAGAGAAACTACGCTAAGGTGAAACGGCCACCCGGCGACAGCGTATTCCTGCTGGTCCAGCGGTTCGGTGAGCTCATGCGGAAGCTGTGGAACCCCCGAAACTTTAAGGCTCACGTGTCGCCACACGAAATGTTACAGGCGGTCGTCCTGTGGAGCGGCAAGAAGTTTCAGTTCACCGAGCAGGGTGAGTACCGCCACCATCAACTGGGGCTCGTACAAAATTGTTTTCCTGTTTAGTGTCTACCTATATATTATGCCTAGTATACACTATACTGCAGCGTATATACCTAAACTATTTTGTACTTTTAGCTAATGGGTATTATCTTTTCTATATAACTCTTATCTACATAATATCTCGGCCTATATTTCAGTGTCTTTGGTGACCTTTCTTTTGTTTTATTCTGTAGGGGGTTCCTGTACTCCTGGAACAGCTTCAACCTCCCCCGCCCCATATAAATACGCCACTGATTCTATATAACTTATTAGTAATATTATATTGCTGTTACAACCGTATAAATGTTAATTACTGCAGAATCGGTGCATGCCCTTTTCTATGACATAATCACTAATTGACCATCTCTTGTGTGTGCGTAGGCGACCCGATTGACTTTTTGTCGTGGTTTTTAAACTCTTTGCACAGAGCGTTGAATGGGAAGAAGAGCCGTCACTCCAGTATCGTGTACAAGACGTTCATGGGCAGTATGCGCGTGAAGACTCGAAAGATTCCACCTGTGGAGCTGGACGAAAAACAGAGGTACAGTCTGCTGTGCACGGACGAATATGCCGAGCACGTGTCCGAATCGCCGTTTCTCTATTTGACTTGTGATTTACCGCCGCCACCGTTGTTCAAAGACGAAGTCATGGAAAACATCATACCGCAAGTATGTAATATGTAACCAATTGTCAATGACCTCGAATTTAGCTGGTTGTGCAGGTGATTAACTAGTCGAATCGTGTGTTTAAAGGTTAGTTTGTATTCTCTGCTGACTAAGTTCAACAATGAATCGGAAAAAGAGTACAAGACTTACAAGGAAAACTTCATGAAACGTTTCGAGATCACTCAGCTTCCGCCGTACTTGATCCTATACATAAAGGTTCGGATGACTGTATTGTGTGAATGCGATTGCCACCAATCGGGCACGCGTTTCAATTTAATAAATTATTTGTATTTATCATTAATCACATATCATATGCTATTCCGGTTGTTTTGCTCACTCGTTTCAGCGTTTTACGAAGAACACGTTTTTCGTCGAGAAGAATCCCACTATCGTCAACTTCCCGGTAAAGTGAGTACAAATAAAAGCAATTATTATAATATATAAATCGTATACCTACAATGGCGTCGTGCTAAAAAAACTACATAGTACTACAACTAGATTGCTGATTTGGCGTCGACAAAATAGCTGACAGTTTTAATCAAAGAGGACCCGTGTTTAAAATTTGTTCATTGAAATTTGAAATGTAATTTGACAATAACCTGATATAAATATACAAATTTAATTAACATATCGCTTTTCAAATCTTATCAATGATAAATTTGTAAACATTGACATCTATGATAAGAAGTCGGCTATCTAGTTATCTACCTATAGTAGTTGTATTATATATTTGCTGCACAGGTTATGTAATAACTAAGGTTATGAAAGTTGTAGGAGTTGCATATTATACTTCTATATATATGCAGGTCTCGATTTAAACTTTAAAGTAAACTGAACCAAAACCTAATCTATACAAAGACAATTGAAGAGATTAAAAATGCACATTTATTAAAGAATTTATAAATTTAAGGTAAAAAGTTCATATTTCTTAATTTTTTTTATCTATTTTTACGAATCTATATATAATCTAATGTTTCCTGACTGACTGATCAATATAGAATCTAAACTAATGATAGCTAGAGACTTGACATTTTTGTGGTACCTTCGTACCCCCACGTAAGGGTGGACTAAGAAAGGATTTTCAAAAATTCGCATTTTAAAGAATTTCTGACACAAGGATTTTGAGAATCAAGAAAGAAATAAAAAAATTTTGGTTTATAATGCCATTGGTTACTTATGCAGATGAGTTAAAGCATGTATCAAATATTGTTGCCTTACCTATATATTATTGTCTCGAATAAAGAAATTGTATCTTAAAATAAATAAGAGTATTTATTTATAAAATGATTCTTCTATATTATCTTAAATCTTTTTTGCCTATAGACTCAAATATACTCTACCAGTTTTGACAAAATATTCAGAAATTGTTCATTTGTTCTTAGAGACAGCAGAGATGTTTAGAAAGAGAAACACTTTTTGAAAATATACATGAGCTATAATATCTGAACTGAGGTATACTAAAACCGAGATACATCGATATAACGCTATATTTTTATGTTTGTTAATTTTTACCATGAACATTCTATATTCAATTATTTCCCATACATGTTAAGATATTTTCTTTTGTTAAAGATTCGTGCAAAATAGCAAGAAACTAATTTTCCTCTTTTATAACAAAACTTTTTCATAATATCATGTTTTCGTTTTAGTCTGGTATACATCACGCGTGACAGCGTATTTCTGTCCTACCAATTTTTCCAACCATATGATATTATAAACATACATGACGTAATTCATAGTATACTAGTATAGTTGTAGTACCTATATTATAATGTAACTGATAATTTTTTTTTTGAATAATTTATATATATTTAATTAATTGTTCTGCATATTTTAGATTTGTATGTGCACATTTTCTCAATTTTAACTTATAACATTTCTAAGGCTGCCGAACCCTAGTTATGACCGCTACTTATATATAAAATTTTCCGTTTTAAGGAACGTGGACTTCGGAGACATACTCACGCCAGAGGTAAAAGCAGCGCATAAAAATACTTCCTACGACTTGATCGCCAACATCGTGCACGACGGCGAACCAAACAAAGGCACGTATCGCGTGCACGTGCTAAAACAAGGAAACAGCAAGTGGTACGAGATGCAAGATTTGCACGTCAGCGACATTCTCCCGCAGATGATCACTCTGACCGAAGCTTACATCCAGGTAATGATCAATAATAATAATGATGATAATATGTAATAACTAATAGTAATGTCGACGACTGTTGTTTGTATTGTGTTATACTACGTGGTTACCGGTTCTAGGCCGAAATGTCCGCAAAATAAAAATCAAAAATTATAAGTCCTAAAAAATTTTTACCTACTTAAAAAGATTGAATAATTTAAAAATAATAAAATATAATTTATCTGTTCAATTAATATAATCCTATTTAATTTCATTGCCCAGTGTTGATTATTTCAAGATGACTTAAGAAATCATGTGTTAAAATTAGAACATTATGGTTTTATACACTTAAAAAGTTAATATTTGTGTCACGATATGTGACGATATGTGAACACAATAAGTAATCGATTTTGGTTTTTGTGTAACTCTAAAACAAATGATCGTAGATACATGAAATTTTCTCTGAATGTTTATATTAGCATTTTCTATACAGCGCGGCGTAAAACTTTCAAAATATCTTGACTTTGCCTCGTTTACGGACATATTCAGTTACCAATTGTTTTAGTTTTATTTTCTATAAATGTCAATTACATTTTATTCGTTGGGTCTAAAGGTTGAACATGTAGTACAAGGCTGTCAAGGCTTACAGTTTATTGTTACAATGACATTATAAAAATGTTATGTAGTCACACATTTTTATAATGCATTTAAAGTTCGAATTTCGACAAAAGGAGTAAAAATCACGGAAATGGGGAAATAATTTTGAGTTAAAAATACATAAAAAATTTTATTTTTAAATCTAAGGTTTGAAATTTAATACAAGATTCCTCATATTAAGTTTTTCTACCTTTATCAAAAAAAAAAATGTCTACCGGAAAGTTTATGAGTAAGTAAATTTTTATGAGCGTTTGAATTTCAATTTTTTTAACATTGCATATTCACTAGAATTCTCATGTAGTGATTTTTTTATTTTGTTGTAATTCAAAAACAAATAACTGTAGATACATGAAATTTACACCATATGTTAATTTTATATATTCTCATACTTTATAAAATGTTTTAAATATTTTGACTCGTTTTGAGCTGTTTACGGACATTTTCAATTTTCAATTTTTTTTTAGTACTTATTTTTTTTAATTTATTTTTTATTTTTTCAATATAGTTTTATTTTTTTTGTTAAAAAGCTTGAAAATTTAATACAAGGCTCCTGATATATTGTTTAAAAATATTAAAAATACATAGGCACCATTTCTTTTTATAATCGTTTAAAATTCAAATTTTACCCAAAAGTATCAAATTTAAAAAAGGTGGGCAAGTGGATGTCGCTTTGCTGTACAGTAGGTTACAAGTATGTCACTGTATAATGGATGGTATTAATTTTGAATTCAATGATATAATATCATTGTATAAGAAAAACGATTCTGAGCGGAGACGGTATGTCAGTCTAGGTATATAACATGTTATATACTTATCTATGGTATTAAAAAAAAAATTGACCTATAATAGGAAGGTACCTATATAATAAACTCCAAATTAACTATATCACAATATTCATTAGGTACTTATAACGCGTTATACATCAACAACAAACCGTGATACTATCGTAGATATATAATAGTATACTTTAGAAGTTTTAAGTACCCACGAATAATATTATACAATCACAACAAAATAATAAAATATTTATTCCAGGTTTTTTAATATGTAATTTCGTCCAAATTTGAACTTAAAATGACTATAAAAATAAACTGTGCTTATGTATTTTTTTAGATTTTTTGGTAACAGAATTAACCACTCAAATGAAATCTTGTTTTAAATTTTCAATCCTTTGATATAAAAATGAACATTTTATAAATTTTTAACTACAAAATAATTATTTAATTTTAAATTTGATAAATTTTATCAAAATTTGAACTTCAAATGCTTATAAAAAAAAATGTGACTATGTATTTTTAATATTTTTCAACTACTTTTGTAACAATATATCAGGAGCCTTGCATTAAATTTTCACGCTTTTTTACCCAACAAACAAAATTTTATTGATATTTATAGAAAAAAAAACTAAAAAAATTGAAAACTGAGAATGTCCGTAAACAACTCAAAAAGAGTTAAAATATTTTCAAATATCTACAGTAACTCGTTTTTTAATTTCAATAAAATAAGAAAATCGTCACATGAGAAATCGAGCAAATATCAAATATTGTAAAAATATGAATTTCTAACGCTCATAAAAATTTAATTTGACTTTCTTGTAGACATTTTTTTTTTGATAAAGGTAGACTATATTATGAGGAATCTTGTATTATACATTTTCAAATCTAAGATTTAAAAAGAAAAATGTTTACGAATTCTTCACCCAAAATAATTTGCTAATTTTCATGGTTTTTACATATTTTGTCAATTTTTGAACTTAAAATGTTAATAAAAAAAAAACTGTGACTAAGGATTTTTAATATTTTTCAAATATCATTGTAAAAATATAGTAGGCGCCTTGTATTAAATTGTTAAGTATTTTTACTCAACAAATAAAGTTTTATTGACATTCATAGAAAAAAAAAACTAATAATATTGGAAACTTAAAATGTCCCTAAATAGTTCAAAACAAATGAAAGTATTTTGAAAATTGTATCATGTATAGAAAATGGAAATATAAACAACCAGTGAAAATTTCATGTATCTACGGTCATTTGTTTTGAAGTTACACCAAAAACCAAAATCAATTTTCTCGAAAACAGATTTTGTGTAAAAATTCCCGTTTTTCCTTAATTTTTCTTTTGTTTTTCACGGCGCTTTTGAAAACTATTGGAAATTTCAAATTTGACCTCTCGAATGCACCAATAATACTACTTTCCCATCAAACAAGATATTGTTGAAGAAAATCGAAGCAGTTTTACTGCCCCAAACCGTGATGACAGACACAAAAATAAAAAAACTTAAAATAAAAATAAAAAATAAAAAATAAAAAAAGCAGGTAAGTGGATGTCGCTCTGCTGTAAAGTAGATTACAAGTGGGTCATTGTATAATGGTTGTATTAGACTTGAATTCAATGATATAATATCATTATATAAGAAAAACGATTCTGAGCGGAGACGGTTTGTCAGTCTGGATATTTTATATTTTGTTATTATTTATTTTATCATGTAAGTTGAATTAATATTAAAATATTATAATTTTTTATTCGTTTCTATGGTGATAAACAAAGCGTTAGAATTTAAAATCCCATTTTTAGCGTTTTTTCGTAATTTTCCCGTGGCATTAAATAACTATTAAGAAAATCGAAAAATGACCTCTTTAAAATACCATCTTGATCCAATTTGCTAAAAGATAAGGTACTATATGTTGAAATCGAAACACTCCTTCTGGAAAAAAATTTGTGTACAGGATATAAAAAGAATAAAAAAAAAAAAAACACCATTGTAAAAACAATAGCTTCCTCGCTCCGCTCAGAATCTAAAACACAAATCATTGTAAAATCAATACATGGTTTCCCCTCAGAATCTTAGATTATTTGAAGTAAAAATGTATAAAATATTCAATTTTTATTTCTAAGGATTTCAAATTTAAAACAAGGTTTCACGTAAATAGGTAAATAAATTACTTTATTCACAATAATTTATTAATATCATATAGGCTGACTGTACCTTCTTCGATCAGAATTGTTTTTCGTTTACAAATTTGACACCATCCATTATAGTGACTCGCTTGTTAACGTACTGTACAACAGAGCGACATCAACTTGTCCACCTTTTTTGTTTACTTTTTCAGTGATGATAATAATAATAATTAGAGTGTAATTATATTTTTAATGAATACTTTATTTATTTAATTGTGTTTTTTTAAAAAAAAATATTTATTAATTCTTGTGTTTAATATTTCTAGATTTACAAGCTCAGAACTGATAGATAGCTGTACAATTTGTTTTGAAGATATTTTAAATAAAAATAATTTATTTGTGTAATTTTTATATATCATTTAAGAAATAGGTAAGTCAAACATTTGATTTTACATACAAGTAACAATAATTTCTGTATTTTTTTTTTAAACACGAATCCCTACACAACAGAATTATTTGTATTTTAATAAAATAATAAATTGTACATTAAAATTTAAAATTAAAAACAAATATTTTGTTCGTCAATCATTATCATTTATCACCTAAGCCCCATATGTTTATTTTGAATATACATGTTCCTAATATGAAAATTGTAATGTAATATAATTTTTCAAGTCGATTTTTTTGTTTGATTTAATCAAGAAATGTATAAACGTATACAACTATAAAATATATTATTTCTGTCAGCAGAGCGTTTACCTATCTATTTTATGGCATTTTTTTGCCAAATCATGATTTTTATTAGTTTTAAATGGAAATGTTTGCTGAAATCATTTTTTCAAAAACCAATTGTACCTATATATTATATAGTAATTTTATTATAATATTATTTTATTTATTATTAACTTGTTGTTAATACCTGTTATTAACTATGCGGTATGAATAGGTTCGTAGAATACGAGTACATTACACTATTATTACACCAGCGTTTAATATTGTGCATAATTATATTTGAACTCACCGCAAGTTCGTTTCCGAGAATTGAGAGAATGTTGATGTGCTCTATGTACAAACCAATACTCGTCATACCCCGCCACAAACATCAAAATCACAACTTTTTCGGTGAGCGGAGTATAGATATGATTGTATAAATGATACATAATAATATGATACTCGATATTGTCCCAATAGATTTATATTACGCAATATATTTTCAAAGTTTGGAACAAATGTTTATTGGAATAAATATTGATTAGAACAATCAATATTATAGGAAACAAATAATTTGAAATAACGATTTACCGAGATTATATTTTAATGCCTAGGACTAGTTTAAGATTTGTTTACAGAGATTTCAAATTTCAAACTTTTGTATATCTGAACAAAAAGGCCCAATATTATTATAATTACGATAATTACTAAAGGTTGACATTTCTTAATATTACATTAAAAGGACCACACAATTTAGACACAATAACTAAAAGGTTATACAAAATAAACCCTTCCAACTATAGTACGCAACTCTACACTTGACAGTGGACAGTGGACACCTACTATACAGCAGAATGACTCTCCTAGTATTTTTTATTGTTGTGTGCACAACACATGATATTATTACGCATGTTTGCGCTGTTATATGGTATCCAAAGAGTGTTTCTGATAAACATTTAAAAAGAAATTGATTTTCGAAGATATTATACTGCGATGGCGGCTATGCGTGAATCTGGTAGCCAAATTTTCTGGCAGAAATGGGCCATGCCCCATGAAAGTGTCAGGATGGAACCGGGAGAGTGTAATGTAATCGAATAGGTTTATTCTGCTAAGTAGGGAACGGTGGCTCTGACGGTAGGACGAACCTATTTGATTACACTCTCCTAGTCCTATCCTTGATTCTAATTCCTTATTAATTATTAAATCCATATCATTCATAATAGATAACAATTTCAGTTTCTGCACAAAACAACAACACTGGAAAATGGTCATTTGAGTATACATAAATATTCGTCATAACGGTATTTTTCTCTGAAGTTTCAATCGTTTAATTATAAATTACGATTGCACGGCGTTCTAGACTTTCAACCAATTGTACACTACTGTCAATCTGTTGGTCAGGTCGGAATCTAAATTAAAATTAAAATCGTGAACAGAAGAGACATCTGGTGGCGAGAGTGAGAGACATCGGGATCGCTTGTTAAGAAGTCTACGTAATTTTAAATGGTAGATATGCCGGCCATTATCAGGGCCGCATTTAGGAGGGGGTGGGCTGGATACAACTGCAAAAGTACTACGAATATTGGATATGGAATATTATTATATTATATTATACCATTAAAAATTATAAAACTGTTATATATTCTATTTAAAATAAGACCGTGACCAGATGCCATCCCCACTACGACGATGCATCAGGTGCTGCCACGGAACAAAGCCACGCCCATGCACACAACTCGGCCGCCTGGTCACGGTCTTATTTTGAATAGAGTATAGTATTATCATTTTATCAAAAAGGACTGACATAAATAAAATCAATTACACAACTCGAATCGCATTCAAAAATATTAAGTTGTATAATATTAAAAGGTATTATTTATATTATTTTTTAGGATTATAAATAATTACTATAACTATATAATTAACTTAAATGTGTATCTTAATTACCCTACGGGCAGACATGCCTTGTATTATGAGGGCACATAAATAGTCTCAGACGGACTCTCAGTTCATAATTTAGACTTGTGGTAAATGATTTAGCGATATGGATAATATGGTCATGATATGAACTTGTTTTAAAATTTACTGTGAGCGGTTCTCAATGATTTAAGGAAATATGGGTTTAATTTTTAGTGTACCTAAGTATTTAGTATTTACAATTTAGGCACTCCTCCCCCCCTAAAAAAAAAAAAACTACTATGCGTTAGTAAGCAAATTACTTATCAGTTATCTTACCAACCTATCGTGAGTCAGTGCAATTGCTTGTTTGCGTAGGGTGCGGAGTAAAGGATAATAAATCCAGGGTAATATTATTAAGAGGACGCTACACCTGCATACGTTTCTGTATGAAAATTGAACAAATATTATTTATATTTATAATTATTATTATTTTGTCGATTAGCAGTCTGTCTTGACCACCGTTGTCACCAGGCAATCGTAGATAAAATTATTTATATTCATTTAGATAAAATAATAAGATAATAATAATAATAATTAGATTAAATATATTAGATAAATTAATGTACGCGTGATAATATCAGTTTGACTTTGAAAGTTAATATTATAATATTATATTTATAAAGTAACTATCTATATAGTTACTAAATCAATAAATCAAAATACTATGCGAAAAAACAATTTTCGAGAACACTATACGTTTACATTAAAACCTAGTTTAGATGTTTAGTCATATTGAAAAAATATCATTCCCTGTGGCGAAATAAATTACTCGACCAATTCATTTTTAACTGCTTGGGCATCGGTTGTTTTTGACAGTTTTTGGTTCCAACAATATTGGTTTTCTAAGTATGCAAAAAACAGAAGTTATAATTCCGAAAGTGTTCTCAGCAACTATACGAGCTCTACTACGTCGGTAGGTAATTAATAATCCTTTTCATTTAACCCGTTTCTTGTGTCTCAGCGTATGGTTTCATAATATTGCATGAGAGGGGGAACGCATCATCAGCAACGAAAAAAAATGGTGTAGATATATTTCTTCCCGGAAGTTTGCAAGGGCTGGTTAAGTTCATTGTGTTATCTTCTAGAAAAATGTCCATAGGAAATCTCAAAATCCCTGTTTGAGCACCTCCCGAGGTTGGTCCTCTCCCTTTTTAAATTAGCCTATCTTCTGCACCCAGAGATCTAATCTATCTCTGTACTAAATGTTCCCGTGCACTACGTTGCCCGGCAAACAATCATTATTATTATAATAGCTTCAAAACCCATGGTAACCATGTCAACCAAAAACTCAGGCAGACAAACATTCTATCTCCTTCCGGGGTTGATTGCCATGGTAATATGGACACACAGACACACATAAATACATTTTTATATATATAGATGTAATTATATTTAATTTATAAATACATTTTTATCTACAAATGATTTGTGAGTTTCCTATCCTAATATTATAAAGCGCTAGGTGTTATGCCGCAGTCGAAGAAAGCCTACGACTCAAAAAAAGCATTGATAAGACGCATCGTTGCGTATCCAGTATATTAATCCGTGGCTTTGACTACTGAAGTCATTACCCTGAAAGTTAATTTTAGTTGTTTTTTTTACTATTGGGGAAGGTATGGTTTGCAACACGTGTATTTATGGTGAGCGTTCATCAAAACATTACACACATCTGGAACGATGGTTGAAATTACTTGCTTTGACATTTTAAACATGTACATCAAGGAATGGTAGAAATCTCCTGTTGCTAAAAAACACAATGTAACAGCAAGACATTCATGAACAGGGATAGCTTTTCTAAATGTAGTGTCCATCTTGCTGATTCTCGGACCAATTAAACTACAAAGAGTCTAAAAGTCACTGCTTTTCATTCGGAAAAAGTTCTGGAAACCAGTTCATTTACTTCACCATAGTGTGGAAGCGTCTTTAAGTAAATATAACGATGTGTACGTTTGGACGCTGTTGTATGTTTCATCATAAAGGTTTTACGATTTCGAAAAATGACCGTCGATTTCTAGTTTTTTCACCTAATAGATAGTTAATACGCCGTAGATGTTTTAAACATTTTGTGATTATTTTTATTTAGCCGACTCACCATTAAAAAATCTATATACCTATAAATTACAATCGAATAATATGCCTAATACGATCCTCGTTTCGTGGCCTGGTGTGGCGTGGTGATTGACCTTAGTCACTCAAGTGTTCTGAAGTCAAGCATCAGCCAGTATCACTACACACTAGTTCCCAGATGGGTTAGGTTAGGTAGGTCACCATAAATACACGTGTTGCAAACCATACCTTCCCCAATAGTAAAAAAAACAACTAAAATTAACTTTCAGGGTAATGACTTCAGTAGTCAAAGCCACGGATTAATATACTGGATACGCAACGATGCGTCTTATCAATGCTTTTTTTGAGTCGTAGGCTTTCTTCGACTGCGGCATAACACCTAGCGCTTTATAGGATTGTCGTATTAACCGGGACAATAATAAACTATTAGTTCCTTATTCTCCCGGTTAACACAGAACAATCCTATAAAGCGCTAGTTGTCCTGCCGCAACGCGAGAAGGTGCGGGCTTCACTTATCACAGGTTCGTTGCGTATCCAGTATATTAATCCGTGGTCAAAGCCTTAACTCAATAAAAAATATCATTATCAAATATCATCATTAATTGTGTTAATTACAGTGGCGAAGCTTGGGTTCGGGATTAGGGTAGACAAATTTAAAATAATATTTTTTAGTATTGATTTCCCATCAACCGTTTCCAAACTTAAACGTGGTGTTGGTTTTTTCGTTTTTAATTTAAGTTTATGTTTGAAAGAATAGTTATGAATTCCTACTTTTAAAATTTCACTAATTATATCTGAAAACTCCATATTAATAAATCCTATGTCGCGGCGACGTCGATAATAACTAATAAGTATTGACTATTGAGGTAATTACGAACGGCGAGACGCGTCTCATAGCGTACATAGTAAACACTTAGCCCCACTCTGATTAACATTCCCCCTGTGCCCGCGCGCCAATATAATACCATATATTGGAATGACCCGTATCGCCAGCTCGTACGCACGGCCGTATCTCGCGCTTCTAATCTATTTTAAGAAATCCATAACTTAAATAAAACAAAATAATTATTTGTTTGTCCCGTGTTCTAATTTCTAAGTGGGGAGACGTTGTCTCTTTGTCTCCTATGACGCTTCGCCACTGGTTAATTGTGATACTTATAATAACTCTCTTACATAAAAAAGGTCCCACTATACATTAACTCTCAATAACTTTCGTCCAATATCCGCAATTATCTCAAATATAGCAACAGTATTTGAAAAAATCATAAAAACTAAACTATCGAACAATCTACTTTTTAAATATCAGTTCGGTTTTAGACTTAATATAAGTACTGACCAACCATAGCTGGTAACGCCACTTATACTGCGCTTGAAGAAGGGAAAAAGTGTGCTACAATTTATTTAGATAGGTATTGCTAAAGCCTTCAGTACCGTAGATCACAATAAACTTCTAATTAAAACACGCGACACGGGCCGGGGCTATACACGGCGTATTCCGCTGCGTTTCGAACACCGCGTATTTCGCAGTGTTTTCCGTCGAATTAAAAATGCATTGGTTTATATTGGAGCAGCTATACACGACGGACGTAATACGCCCCGTTTTCATCCGTCTTGTACTCGTGTATATAGCTACTCCGATATGAACCAATGCATTTTTAATTCGACGGAAACGCCGTGTATAGCCCTGGCCATAGGTATAACTGGATCTGCTCTATCACTCGTGAAATTCCACTTAGAAAACAAAAAACACGAGAGTAAAAATAAATGATGCAGTTTCTAGTGAACAAATAATAAAATTCGGTGTACGGTGTACCACAACGTACTACAGTATATCCGGTTCTTTTAAACGTTCATTTAAACGATATAAAATTACTAATGTTAAAAATCAAAATAATATGTTATGCCAACGGAATGCTGTAATTAAAAATATTGAGGTTGATTTAAAATCTATTTATAACCGGGGATAATAATATTATATTCTTAAATCTCAATAAATCGTCCATCTTACTTCACTCACTGTCTGAACAGACTTTACCAGACATACGCATGATATAAAAATCCACGAAACTAACTGTAATACAATGGACTGCTGTGATTGTGATTCTGAACATTGTCAAAAACTACAGGTAAACTCAGTGGCGGGTTGAAGGGCTCAATTTTGACGTAACTGCATCAACTTTTCAAAGGGGGTAGTGCCACCCCATAAATGTGGCGCAGAATTACATGCCCTAAGGCCCGAACTCTTGGCTCTTACGACCACATTTTTTTATATAATAAATTTGATATAAGTTATAATGGGGAGTGGTGTTGGTGGTAATTATGAAAATGTGTCATTCAAAATGTAAGTTCAGTCCGCCACTATGAGTATACTTAGGCAGTTAGGCATCGAAATGTGGTCTGACACGGAATGGATAAACCGAATTACATCCGTCTCGAATAAACTAAGACAAATGATATACATATAATGGAAGAACTATGTTACCTTTCAAAGTTGTAAGAACTATATGTCTATATAGACTATAACACTATCTGCAGATATCTATATATATATTATATAATACCATACGGCAGTGGTTAAAGTGGAAAAAATGTTGAGGGGGGACTAAAGTCACTAAAAATTGAGGAGCGTTCCCGAGTTCTTCCAAAGTCTATATCTAACCAAACTTTTTTAAGAAACCCACTACTCACTAGGTATAATTTGTTTCTTTCACACACCCTTGTAATTTTTTCACAAAAAGTTTATGTTAATAGTATATAAAATCAAATTTTCTCCTAAAGAAATGATTTAAAATATATAATGCCTGCTAAGTAATGTAAAATATAAATTGCAATTCATTGCCTGAATGTTAAAAAAAAAAAAATATGGGTTTACATTTTATTTTT
>NC_042495.1:51665196-51669974 GCF_005508785.2 Acyrthosiphon pisum
CTTATGTTAAGTACTTAGTACACCTTTTTGGTTTAACGTATTGTTACGTCGAGTTGGGAGTGGGGCGTCTACACTGGTCAGTCGGTCGGACTACAAAACTTTCACGGTAAAATAGGTCTTGAATCGTAATTTATGGAAGTGATGTAAAAAAAAAGTTAGGTTACTAAGTTCCTTAATTGTTATATCATAGGAACTTTGATATATTTTGACAAGCCATCATATTATATTTTGATACAGAAAAAATGTACTCATACGACCCAAGTGCAGTGAAATTTCCTATTCATATAACCGTCGATAATTGTATATTATAGTATTATAAATTAAGTTATAATTATAGTTAAAAAACCAACATTATTAAAATATTAATATTAAATAGTTTCAAGGTTACACTAAATAGTAAATACAATAAAATGGTAAATTTTACCCAGTGGTTAAAGTGGAAAAAATGTTGAGGGGGGACTAAAGTCACTAAAAATTGAGGAGCGTTCCCGAGTTCTTCCAAAGTCTATATCTAACCAAACTTTTTTAAGAAACCCACTACTCACTAGGTATAATTTGTTTCTTTCACACACCCTTGTAATTTTTTCACAAAAAGTTTATGTTAATAGTATATAAAATCAAATTTTCTCCTAAAGAAATGATTTAAAATATATAATGCCTGCTAAGTAATGTAAAATATAAATTGCAATTCATTGCCTGAAATGTTAAAAAAAAAAAAATATGGGTTTACATTTTATTTTTAAACATTTAATTAAAAAAACAAATAATAAATAATTTATTTAAATTATAATATTATCATATCGCATAGGTATTATAAGTGACATAAGCTATGTAAATGTTATAAGTACAAGTATAGCCAGTATGTGTAACTATTTATCTAAACATAACCATAAAGATGTATAAGATTCTTCTTCATCTTTCTTTTTTCTTTTTGGACAACATTGTTCATCTGCAGTTCTTTTCCCTGATAATATCCAAGTTTTAATATAGATGTTGGGATTGAATTTATTAATTGGTGGTCCAGTACAATTAATGAAAGCTAACGATGAAATATGATCACTAGTCAACACACTTCTTTTTGAAGAAACAATTTCGTTCATTGAACTAAAGGACCGTTCACATTCAGCAGAAGAAATAGCCAAAGTCTTTACAGCGGTCATTAATGGTTCAATGTCTGTATTTACTGAAGGATAAGACACTTTGTATTCACGAAATCCTCGTACACTGGCTCTTTGATCAATTTGAAATATTTTAGACAAACGGCTTACATTTATATCACCAAACTGTACATCACAGTTATCAGGCCAATTATCTGGAGAAAGCATGGTTAAATCAATCAATAAATTATTAAATAAATCTTTATAAGGATCAGCTTTATCTAAAATTGATACATGAGACGATTGTGTAGTAAAAAGTCTTTGTTTTAGATTGTCAGACAAACTTCTAAAAAATTGGCCGATTTCAATTTTTACCACAGAATATTTATGTTCTAATATAATGCCTTTAAATTCTTTTTGTTCACAAGCAGAATTTACTTCTTTGGTTTTTTCACCATTTTTATTAGCCATAGATTCCAAAACGCTAATGGTCCGTTCAATTAATTTATGAGCAGCCATAAGAGATAGATCTCTTTTTTGGAGCTGAATGGACAAATCTGATAATTCTGTCAGAGCATCAAACAGTATGCCAAGGTTGTGAACAAATTCTATTGATTTTAAAGTATTTTTCAAACCAACATACTTTGCTTTTTCTTTAGAGCTCCTTTGATCATCCATTATTGCATTAGAAAAATGTTGAAAAAGAGATTCAAAGTTATTCCAAACAGCTTTTATTGTCCGAAGACTTGAAGCTACCCATCTAATTGTAAATATTTTACCTATTTTTAATAACTGTTGATCAATGGAATTAGCACATTCTTTCAACTCATTCATATTTTTTGGTGACATGTGATACAGTGAGTATAGTTTTTCAATAAATGATTGGAAATGATTAATTCCACTTACTTCTTTTAAACAATCCGCAACAGCAAGTTCTAGACGGTGATTACAACAATGCCAAAGTATAATATGAGGAAAACTTTTCTGTAATAATACACCAACTCCTGCTTTACGGCCTAACATGTTTGAAGCTCCATCGCTTACAAAAGAAATTAAATTTTTTTTCAAAAAATGAGTGTCCATACCATATTTTTCCAATACTTGTAATATAGAATCTTTTATAGTTTTAGCTGAAGTATTTGATACTTCAACAATATCAAACAAAAATGTGTATACTTCATTAAGTTCACCAACTGCACAACGTAAACATATAACTAACATAGATTTTTTACTTAATGTTGTGGATTCATCAACTAAAATACAAATTTTTCTATTATTTTTCACAATGTCCATAGCAATCTTCCTTCTCATTTCTAAGGCCAAGTGATCAATAATATTAGAACATGATACGTTAGTCTGAAGTATTCTTCCCATATCAAGTCCATTTAATTCTTGGAGATCTGTAAGTTTTGGCATATCTGTATAAGGGCGTTGATTTTTAGCTATTAAATAAGCTGTGCGAAATATTCTTGCAGTATTTTCTTGATCAGTCACCATCAACATTGAAATATGTTCATCAATAACTTTTTTTTCAGACAAAAATATAACTTTTTGTGCATTTAAATGAGCAGCAGAATTCTTGTGTTTAGAAATTTTTTTTCTTAAATTAGTTTTTTTCTTTTCTAATGTAGAACCTGATGAATAAACTTCTCCATTAGACCATTCAGATGCCACATGTGATCCTTTTTGATTTAATAAATTTTGATTTACATCTCTACAGATCTTACATCCAATATGTTTATTTTTAAAATAAATCCAAGGATATTCTTTAGTAAAATAAGTAATCTAAAAAAATAGAACAGACATTCTAACAGTTTGATAATAATATTTATTTAAATGTATTCATATGCTATAGTATATATAGGTAGTACCTATATTTTATCAATGGCTATAGGTACATTACCTATACTAATAATTAATATCAAAACTTAGTTAATATCTTAAAATTTTAAAATTTTAATTGCAAAAAAAAGGTATGTTAAATATCCTGATAGAGGTTTAGATATTTTTATATTATGTTTATATCTTGATACCATATTTTATCAAATACTCATCATTTGCTATATTAAATTGTACATAATAAAAGGAATTTGTAAAATAAATATTTTATATACCTACTTAACAATTTTAAAAAATATATTAATTTTAATTTAGTGTTAGGTGCTAAATACTAAATATAAAATAATTATATATAACTTGTAAAAGTAACAACAATTTTGAAATTTATAAAACCTAAACAATATTGTATAAAGTAAGTAGTTCATTGTTCATACATTCAATTAGTAAGTTTTATTCATAATTAATTAGATTTATTAATTTATTTTGTATACTTAAATGTATTACACTTAAATATACAAAATAAATAAATAAATTGGTGACTTTTTAGAGCTAAAACTACTATAAGTCCTCTACCCTATTCATATCAAATAACTTATATCTACCTGCTTAAAATCCCAGCATTCAGGAAACTCTGATTTAGAGTCTGGTATTATTGGTATTTCAGCGACATATTTTTTGACAGAAGAGACCGTATTTTCTGTACATGGACTTTGAATAATTTGTGCAACATTCTCACTACCATCAGTCTTTTTGATCTTGGTAAATTTGTATTTTAGTAGGCCAGCCATGATACAATTCTGTATAAATTAAAAACTAGGTAACTCAATAACAATTAACAAACTTACCAATGAAATTAATTTAGAATATAAATGTGGTTTGGAATATATTTATTTTAATTATAAAGATCTTCAATAAAAATATAAATTATTAAAACTTATTAACTTACCTACTATATTATATCGTAATAACTTGTAAAAAGTACACTATAGGTAGGTAACACCAAAATCAAAAAAATGAAAACTTACCAACTGTCAACTGATGGTAAGTATTAACTAATAAAATTATTTATTGGTCATTACTCATTAAAATCGTTAATCACACTATCACAACCATTCTCAATATCATATCAATAATAGAGCATTAAATAATAAATATCAATAGTATTATGAATATTATGATTTATCATTTATGTTATATTATTGACTATTGTGTGTCTCGCTAAACGGTATTCCCACGTTCTGGCGTTCGTATGTTTCTACGTATAGCCCGAGTACGTGTTATCAGGCTATCTACACGAGCGACCGTGTATCTATAATTAGACACCACTATACACTATATTAGTCACTATAATTTATTATTTAATAATCACATATTGCACGCGCCCCTATCATTAGAAACATGGAGATTATTGACGCGAAATAAAATACGTTTAAATTCGGTGAATAATCGATGTGTGTGTGTGTGGATGAGTGAGCTATTTTATACATTACTAAAATTTGGTAGCGTCCCCCCGGACTTTGGAGACTTAAATTAAAGGGGACGCATAATCTTACCGTAAATAAGAAGGGGGACTCCGTCCCCCTCCGTCCCCCCTCACTTTAACCACTGGTAGTAGGTACCTATAGTTAACTGAAACTACCTAATACTAACCTTATTACTAACAAGTAGTAAATAATAATTTAGTATATATAGATAAGTTTGAATACGACTCACTTGATAATTTCGTTGTTGTACAAGTTCTCATAAATGAGGTTGTAACTGCTGGATCAATTCCTCTTTCACCTATGGTTTCCCTCAAAAACGGCACATTCAGATCGATCACTCTGGGCTGATGGTCGTGGT
>NC_042495.1:51670024-51670427 GCF_005508785.2 Acyrthosiphon pisum
CCTCCGTCCCCCCTCACTTTAACCACTGTATACGAGTATATACGCATTGTGAAACAAATTTGAGTTTAATCAGATTTTAAATATGTGGTTTCTAAGAAATATTCAAATTCATGAAATTCTGAGCCCTTATATACATATACCTAAATTACGTATTATAACAACTATAGCTCAAATAAACCATTGGCGTTTTATTTGAAAAAAATTTGGTACCAGTTATAAATTACTAACTTAAAAACTAAAATATCATATAAAACCTAAAGTAAAAATATTAACAATCTTCTTAGTTTTAAGTTTGATAATCGGTCTGTTCACCTTAATATTAAAGTATACAATACAAAATTGTTCCTACTGAATGTGAATTTGCTATGTTGAAAAATATATAGGTACAATGTGACAGTCACTG
>NC_042495.1:51670527-51692267 GCF_005508785.2 Acyrthosiphon pisum
AAAAGCATATGAGGTTACCTAGATAATAATCTTATCTTTAGATTTTATAAGAGGTCAATTCACTCTAATTTTTAAATTAATGGAGCTACACGTGTTCTGCTGAGCGTAAAATTTGCTATGTTACGCACTTGTAAGACGGAGACAACACATGCGAGTATCACGTCCTCTTAAAGCTAAAAAAACCATCTCCGCTCAGAATCGTTTTTCGTATATAATGATATTTTTATTGAATTCATATTTAACACCATCCATTACAGTTATCCACTTGTAACCTACTGTACAGCAGATCGACACCCACTTACCCTTAGCCATCATCTAGGGCTAGAAGTTATCTAGTCTCAAGGGATTTGTAGGGGCAAAGGGGGCAATTTCCCTAGGGTGTCCGTGTGAAGGTGACATCTTCAATGTCACATTGAAGATGCGTTTTTAGCGTTAATAGCCAAATGCCCCAGCCTTGAAGAAGGTCATGTATTTACAAACTATTTATTATCGACATATATTGCACCTGATGCATTATTTCCACCATATCTTTGGGTACAAGAACCTTCAGTAAATCCAAGGTATGATTTAAAAAAATTTAACTTGAATTCTTGTTCCTTCCCACTTAGCTTTCATAGGACGTACAATGGTCAGTTTTATAGCCCCCATTCTCCAACACACGTCGTGATATCAGTTTTAAAAGAAACACAAGCTCAAACTTTGACAATAATAAATTCAATTAAAAACAACGTACATAATCCTATGACCAAAAAAGATAAATCTAAAATTGAATAATTATTATAAAATTATAATGATTATAAAATAAACAAGGATTTAATTTTATATTTCAGAAAAACTGGAAATTCCTACCAGGGAAAAAATTTTAAAAAAGCAAAAATGTATAAAACAATTTTTAAAAACCATTGTTTTGTATGTATTATTTTATTTATTTTTCAGCTTATAACGTAACATTAACACGTAGATTTTGTAACAGTATTATTAATATTTATAATTAAACTATATTTTATTTTAGTTTGTAACGTAGTTGTTGTTTTAATTGTGTAATTCCCACAGGGTGTTACCACTGGGTATCTTCCCTAATCTTATTATTCACATCACTCTTACTTCACCTATCAAACCTACTTATTATACTAAGAAATGTATAGATTGTAGATTACTTCAAATAAATAAAAAAAAAAAAAAAAAAATTGTGTAATTAATATCAATAGTTTTTATTTAACAAAAAATATTTTGTAAACTTGGCAATATTTACAATTTTGCCGCCGCGGGTGCACACATTTTTTTGCCGCCGTTTATGTACACATTTTAATATTTTACCAAAAAAAAAAAAAACGTTAAATTCGTAAATTATCCCTAAATATCCCCAATACCTAAAAATTATCATCAATGAGTGCCCCACCGGCCGCCCCCTAAAATTTGCCGCTGGGGGCACGTGTACCCCGTTGCCCCTATACCCAAATACGGCCCTGACGTGGTCTATAAAAACGTTCGTAATCGTTCATTTTTCAGCTAAAAAACCAAATTCTCCGATAAGCGTCATTCGTTCGCAATCGTGCTGTACCCTGAATTTAGGGGGCGTCATAAAAACGAACGATAAAAAGAAAAATTTGATGTTTTATTTTATTTATTAATTTTCTTTTTATACTGTAATACCGAAGAAGAGTACCTATTAAATTATATATATTAATATATTATTAACTATTAACTATTATACAAATTGTGTGATAAGCACCTACACAAATATATTTGTCAAAACAATGCTATTGGACTTTATGCCTGAGACGCCCACTGCAGAAAAAAACCACTGAGAAGTTTGTCTAAATTTAAATTACTATGCAAGCAAATTGGGTTATAGAATGGTACGTCATAATATGATATAATATTATAATAAGAATGATAGTCTTTATTTGCAGCAAAAAAAATATATATATAACAATAAATTAAATAGCAGATATATAGCATATATGGTACAACCATAGGTGATAGGCGCAATTTGGACAACTGTTTTAGGGGGGCTGAATTTATAGAATCAATAAAGATCCGCAGGTGCTTCACCCGAGCACCTCTCTCCGCTTCGACCACTTATAATCATTTTTACGGTTATAATTATTAATAATATTAAGTCAAGAATTGACTTTTTGGCTAATATACTATTTAGGTAATAGTATGATTAGAACCCAACATTTTTATATTTTTTTGTACAAATCACGTAAGTCAAAACTATAACTCACATATATCAGTGAATATTGTTTTGGTTTAAACATTTTAATTACTTTATAATATAGGTACAAAACACGTATGTTTAGTCAAAATTTAAGGATCTGACAGATTCATAATTTTAAATGCATGCCTTTATAGCGTCATATAAAATAAGGGACCGGAGTGGCGCAGTGGTCACACAGTTGACTTACGACTCACACAGTCATCGGTTCGATTCATAGCAAAGTGCAAAAAAAATGTGTGTGATTCTACGCAGTCACCATTTTCCCGTGCTGTCGTCCGATTGCGTCATCCGGTTTCCAACTAGGTCCCACTCCACTGGGAGTGAAGACCGCACATGTCTCCTCTTGGAGAAGGGGGGTAGTATCATGCATATAGTGATATATACATAGATAAATAGATCACATGATCTCCCTACTACCCACTTGTGATAAGCATTGTCAAAGACCTTGAGGTCGTTACAATGAACAAATATAGAGGAAAAAAAAATGGGAGAGGAGGGGGGGCATATTAAATAAAAATCCGATTATCTTAAATCATTTATAAACCACGAAGAATTGATTTTAAATTTCTACATAGTAGCATTGAATATAAATAATAAATATTATAATATTATCAATGATGATAGTAAACATACAAGTAGGCACATTAAATATTAAATTAAACTAATTATCAGGCTAGACATTATTATAAACGATTTTGAATGATTTTTCAATGTTTTATTTTATCTTCCTGACTAGGCGCTTTAACTTAACACATTAAAAGCAATACACCTGCAAAGGTATAATACACAAACATTTACTCAACAGTAAAATCAAAATACTTGATATATCAAATACAATATACAACTCAACATTTATCAATTCACAGTGGCGAAACCAGGGGAGGGATCCCCGGTCCCTTAGACTATACCTATAATAGGTGGATATACTACCCAAATGCTAAATAGTATGAAAAAAGTTTCTTTAGGGAATTGTAAATGGACAGTTTTTAAGGAGTTCAAAATAGGTGATTTCCAAATTATATATGCATGGCTTTGCATGCGAGTCTTGTAAATGTGCGCATAGTAAGTAATTATTAGTATGTGTGCATGACGTGTGTAATAGCAGAGTGCTCCGCGGAGCGCATGAACAAGTCTCCTTCTCGACGTTGCGCACGTGAACGGTAAACAATAAAATATGCTCATTTACATGTACTTTTTTTCAATCCTACCGATAGACCTGATAACGCGATAAGACTTCTGAAAACTGATTTGAATTCGTTAATATTCCTACTTGAGATCGACCAGCCACATTTTAAGATATTTCATTTAATTTTCAAATAATCAAATTTCAAATTTCGTAAATTTTGTATATTCAAATTTCAAACAATATTTATAGGTGTTTAGGAACACAATTTTAACAAAGTGGCCTGGTCGATCTCAAGTAGACGCATTAACAAATTCAAATAAATTTTTAGAAGTCTTATCGCGTCACCAGGTCTATCGGTATGATTGACAAAAGATTGGCACATTTTGGTTGAAATAATTGTCCGTTTGCAATCCCCTTAAGAGGATGTTGCACCCAAGTGTGTCCCAGTCTTCAAATGTACAACATAACAACAACTGTTTTTCGCACGAAAGAACCGAGAACGCTTAAGTTATAAGCTCATATCTAAGAAACGAAATTTTCACTACATAAAAAGGCGAAACACTTTGGCTGTGCAATTTCGTTTTTATTTTTTCGTTATCGGAACTTCAAAAAAATGTATTAAAGTTTGAAAAACATAAATAATAATGGATTTTGAAACAATAAGAACTTTTATCGTATAAGTGATATAAAAAAAAAACAAAAACGATATTGCACAGTCAATGTTCTCCTTTATATGTGGTGAAAATTACGTTTCTTAGTTATGACTGTAGTCTTCTCGGTTCGTGCGTTCTGCCCGTTCAGCTCGCGCCAAAACGTTTTTGCTATGCCGTACGTGTGTAAAACAGAGACAACATGTCAACATATGTGGGTGCGACGTCCTCTTAATTACAAAACTATTGATTATATAATATTCTGTAAAATGATATAATTACTTATAACTTATTATTTATTAGACAACATCGTCAATATGCAGCTTGTACACTGACTATCGGTTGGCTAAAAAATCGCTTATTTAAATTTTTTTTAATTTGATCAATTTTTATCAGATACCGATTATGGATTTAAGAATAAATATATTAAAAAAATTAGGGGGCTCAAATGAAACTAGGGGGGTAAGCCCTCCTAGTCACCCCCAAATTGGACTTATGGTTACAATAACTCCCTGTAAGCTCTGTTTGTGTTGTGACTTGTGAGTGGACCGTTTGTTACGTAGAATTATAGATCCCGTACGTAGAATTGTGTTAGGAATTTTATACTAATTGGTTCCTAGATTTTAGTAGCAATTTAACTTTCTTTCTTAATTAATATCGTCTAAGGACTGTTTTAATTTAGTAAATATGGTTAAAAATATTTAAACATCTGTATTTAAATTTTAGTTGTAATTCTTTTTGTAATAATTAATTGTATACCCGTTAAACGACGAAAATATTATTAGATTAACAATTAACCTGAATCTTAACCGAATAATTATAATGATTCGTTTCATCTTTTTCTTTTACAAACATCAAAATATACTCTACAACGACTGTTTTGAAATTTGCAATATTTTATTTGAAAAATCCTTTTGGGATCCATCGATTCGGATGGCAACCCTTTGCTCGCACCAGTCACCGGTGCTGTGTAAGTGCGATCGCTGCGTACAGCAGTGGCGTATTTAGAAATTTTGATATGGGGGGGGGGGGGAGATGAAATATATAATATTAGGTACACTCAATAAATACGAATATAATATACAATGTTAAAATCCTCTAACTTGTTGAGTTTAGTGTGGATCAAGGTGAAATAAGAATTAACACAAATTGTATAGTACCTAATAGCATTTATTATAAATTCATACTAACGACAATCCCGTGTTTAATACGATGAACAAAAAAAATAGTTATAATACAAAATCCTGTTTTCTATTTTTTTGGATGCTCAGTTCATCGATAAGCTTATCTGGCATGATTATTGTATTGACCGGTGACATGCAAATAAAGCCAATTCAAAAAAGGAGACATTAAGAGGACGCTACACCCGTATGTGTTGTCTCCGTTACACAAGCACGACATAGCAAATTGTCGTTCACTATTCTCAATAGTGTGCTGTTGGTTTTGATGGCGATAGGGTGAAATTACCTATTATCAAACTTCTAGTTAAGAACATTTTGTGGGTCTTAGCGTGGGCGATTTTTTAATATTTTAATTTTCAAGCGAGATATGAGCATTTTTAATTTTTGATATTTCACATACCCCTATTTTTCTCGAAAATGAAAATACCGAAAAACCGCCCACTCTAAGACCCAAATAATGTTCTTACCTAAAAGTTTGATAATAGGTCGATTCACTCTAATATCAAAACAAACAGCTCACTATTGAGAATAGTGAACGACAATTTCCTATGTCGTACGTGTGTTAGACAGAAACAACACACGCGGGGGTAGCGTCATCTTATAAGGGTCCGTATTACAATAGTTAAACTAATGTTAAACCACAGAATTCGACTGGTAAAATTTAAACTATAATTGTAAAACGGGCCCTAAGTGCCTAAGTCGGTTATAATAAAAAAAGTATATAATAATTACTATTTAATTTATAGTTATTATTCAATATTAGATAGGAAAATTGATAAAATATTTACTTTTGTCATACTATTTATTAAGTATTAACTTAATACTTAATAAAAACTTGAAAAACATCGCTCAGTAAGTTGTATAGCAGTTGATACAGGCAAAGTACAAAATATTTTCAAGAGTTCATGAATATTTGGATAAACGTCTTTATCACAAACATCTAAATCATGTAACCCTGCAGAGTGCAGAGGTGAATACAATGATTTCAGTCACTAAAAATAAACCCATGCCCTATGGTAAATCTACAGTCTTCATGGTAATTTTGTTTTATTTACCGACTATTTATCGGGTTTATTATAAACACTCATGCATGAAAAATAATTCGCAGAGAATTCAAAAATTTAGCATACCATACCACCATAAAGATATATGTTTTTATTTTCCGATATTTATGCCACGAACGACTAGTGGCGTATAGTACCTATATCAAAGCGGACAAATTACCACCGCTAGAACATTTAGAAAACAGATATAGGTACCTACTTAAAACTTAAAAGTAGTATCATATTGAGAAATACAGAAAATAAGTAAACTTAATTTTACAAAAAAAAAAGGTCAAGGGGGGGATCTATCCCCCATACCCCCCCCCCACCCCACCCCGTAAATACGCCACTGGCGTACAGGTAGAATAATACAAAAGATAGGTATTAGGTACCTACTACCTGTTTAGCGCACACACACCACACACTCGCACGAACACGCACGCGCGGGCGTACAACGCCTCAACCACCGCATATTATTATCTCTTATTAATTTTTCGAAAACCTACCTGCCGCGCGCGAAAGAAGACGGTTACGGCGGCGGCGACTGCCACCACACTCCCGCAGTCATAGTCCCGTGTGGTTTTTTTCATACTCGGCGGCCGGCGACCGTTAACAACGCGGCTACAGCGGCAGTGCGCGCGCGTGTGTGGTTTGGTGCGTTTATATACTCCGTCGTCGTCGTCGTGTGCTACACCGTGGCGTTTGATATTCCGACGTCTCGGACATGTGAGACTGTGTGCGTTTAGTGTAACTCGACTAATTTAATTGATTTTTCGATCTATTGGCTTGTGACGTGAATACTCGTTCGTCATTATTCGATTCGTTTGAAATAAGTGTAATTTTTTATTTGAAAATTTTGTCATTTTTGTGTTTTTATCCAGTGCGTTTGGGCGGGTGTACGCTTAGTTATTTTTCGATCGCGCCGCGAGTTGTTTTTTTATTGTCATTTTACGATTGGTCTGCCTTTGGATTTAGACGAAACGTTGGATACATCATACATTTTCTTGGACATAAAAAGTGAGTTTTTGACGCTGTATAATATTATAATCTATAGCTTCTTAACTCTTAACCTGTATACGGTATATCTATAGGCAAATACTGTACGTATATACAATAGAGTACCTATTGTGTAAAGGCACCTGCTTCGGTGCTAACGGTGTATTATATACTTATATATAAAATTCCCTAACGAAAATAATAGTAATTTAAACTGGTTATGTGGTATATAGGTACCTACTATAATATATTTTATTACATAAATTGCATAGTATTAGTCAGTTAAGATCATAATTTGAATAAACTTCTTTAATAGTCTTAAGTCACCATTATAATTTCAACGAGTTTTTACTGTAAACGGTTTAAATTTGAACTATTAGGGATAAAATAATCAACTTTTATTTTTTATGAATCCTTATTAGGTCATGACGTTGTATTTTAAAACTTGGAGTTAATAATTAATTTTTTTTTAAAAATTCGTATTATAACTTTTATAGAGCTATTTATATTTTCAATACATATAAATGTTTATTTTCCTACAACCTATCATAGAGCATTCCTTTTACTTCCCTAGTTAGCTGCATATATTCGTTGCTAAGTTTATATTGAGGCCAGCAGCATTGATTATAAAGTAAATGCACCGAAATATAATGGAAAATACTGCGTTTCAATATCGTTCAAACATTTATAATTATTCTTACTTACAGTCTCTAATAACTTTTTAAAATAGTATTATATTAAAATTGTGGTAGGCAGTTGTTTTTTCATAAAAAATCCGGCTCCAGAAAAATTCAAAATTGTTTTAGTACCCAACTGTCAGATATAAATTGGTAAACATAAGAACGCACTTAGCCTATTACATGTATAACGCCTGTATACTATATATTATGAATATTGTATAAAATAAATGGATGAAAGTATTATAATATGATAAAAGTATGTATACAATATATTATATATTATATTATTATATATATATATATATTATAAATAAATGATAGGTACATTAATTATATTTTATAATCGAAATTAGTTTTAAGTAAATATAATGATATACAAATCAAAAATACCCCTGTTAACTTCTGTTTTACATAGTTGCGATGGAAAACAAAATTTATCTACTTTTTATATTTATGTGTTGTATATTATGGACTATTTACCATGCGTGGGCGTATCAAATAGGTATAGGTAGTTATCAAAATTAAAAACGCATACCTACATGAAATAAATTTTAACCTACTTCTCTTTTGCTGTTTGTAGTTATGTAGAGCAGAAAAACATAAATGCACAGTAATTTCATAAGTTTATTGTTATATAATTAGATGACTAAAAAAAAATATTATGTCAATAATACGTGTTCAATAAAACTGATATTTAATTAAAATATATTTTGAAGATTAACCTTCTAAAGACTTATTTAATTAAACCTATTCAAACTAATTTAACTGAATTAAGGTTTAACCAAGTAAACCAAATCACTTGGAACGCGTGTATTGGATTAATATAATTTTATGAACAGCGTCAAAAATCAAAGCATATTATACCAAAACCAGACATCGTCAATACGTCACAAATCACTATACATATAAATTATAATGACGTAAAATTGTAAATTGATTAACAAAATTATAAAGCCAAATGTAATTGTTGACTTTATAGTTTATTTGGATTTCCTCTTGCGGAAAAAACTATGTATCTAACAATCTCATGGCTCTATGTAAATCGGTAGGTAAACATAATTATATTTCCGTGACGGTGGAGAATTATTACACGACCCGGGTTTTGTGTATGCCATTGTTCGTGTTACTCTAGATATGCTAGCCAATCGGTAGGTATACACTATACGAGTCATTTATCACTTTGTTAACTTACCAGTATATCCAAGGTGAAGGGGAGATTAATGAAAAGAGCACAATTTGAATAAATATTTTGTTGGGGTTATCATTACCTACCTAGTAGGTACCTTCAGGCTTACAACCTACTATTGTTTTCCATTCGTTTCACGACCCTCAAACATTTGTTACATAGGTATTATTGTTTATTATTATATACGAATTACTATTTACTATATATTTAATGATAATGAGTTTTACATATACATATAGTTATAGATCTATTTAGTTACTGCGTTATTGTGTTAATATATTTAAGTAAAGTTAAGTAGTTTAATCACAGACCACAGTATTTCTCCAACGTATATATTATGAGCACTGCTACTGGAATACTGCATATTATACTATATATACGGACATACGGTTAAGGCTATATTACCTACTGCAAGTATTTGGGTAGCTACGTGCATTACAACTTACAAGCTCATATTAATATATTATATAGAGGTACTTACAAAATACCTAGTTTAAACAATAGTCAATACTAATGTAATGCAGTATATTATTGTAATATTGTAGTTTACTAGTTTATCTAACAAATTATGCGAGTAAATTTAATCAACAGAATAAGTAAAGTATTTTATTTGTTTAAAACTTCAATAATTTGAATAACCTAAAATATATCAAAGAAAGTAAGCTGCACACGTTATTATAAAATATATGAAACTGAGCAACTGTGAATACGGCATTTATTTTACTTTATTCAAATAAAAATAATATTTTTAATTTATAGTAATCAATTATACACTCAAATAGTAAGTTTATTGGCGAATTTTCTTATTTTATTTAGTTCAGATAAAATGTATACTGAATATAGTTCAACAGTAGTTGTATTATAGCTGGTGACGTGTGTGTTAATAATAATATACTATAGAATCAGTTTTACATTAAATACACAAAAAGCCAAATATTATAATATTTTTTCAAATTATATACAGATTACGGAACAGACACCGGTGTGGCAGTGTAACAAAAACATTACAAATTCAAATCGATTTAAAATGTCAATGACGTGTCTATTATATCACTGTTGTCTGTTATTATTTAAAATCACGATATCAAACAATTCATATTTGTACAATAGATACATATAATAGGTATATGTATTATATTCTGGCATCATTCACAAAAATACACTAAACGATGCATTTTGGCAACGATTCGATCCATTGCCATAGTTAATGTGTTAAATAATAAATATTAAATATATGCTGCAGAGACCGTTATAATATTAAACGTCATTATTTTGTCATAAATTGTAATAATAATAATTGCTAATGCCCTAATGAGTAATGACCATGTAAATTGTATAATAATAATATAACCATGTACTGATAATAATTAATATGAATTGATAAATATTATGCGTTCAGTTCGATTTTCGGACAAAGCATATTGTTTAATAATATAATATAAATTATAATAGTACAAATCGTAAAACCAATATTTAAAATATTGACTAATTAAATTTGTTGTTTTCCTAAATTTGTTTTTGACTTGTCATCATTCACCGAGGCATCGAGCACACATTTTCCACTCGTCGAACCTTCGAACTGTGATGATACTCTATGGTTGTAATTTTTTTTTTATTACCTCATTATAATAAATTGTCGACCCAAAATATTATGTAGGTATTATTTTTCAATAAACAACAAACCTGGATGTTTTATAATATAAAAATCCGTTGGACCGAGCCAAGTGTGTGTTAATGTCTCGCAGTGAACAACGCTATAAATATTATGTAGGTACTATAGGTACCTATACACTCCAACACACACGCACGCACACACACAAACATGATGCATTTATCTCGACATTTTCTGTTTGCTCAACGGACTCGAGTGGTAGATTTTTATATGGCTACACGGCCGAGGTGGGTTGATGACGATAATAACAACAATAAATAATTGTGCAACTCGACGGTGGATCTGCGCGGCGTTGAATGAGTTTCAACCGCGGAACACGTGAATCTATAAATAACTACAATAATTTCGCGTAAATATCACGTGGACCCGTTTGTGGGCGAGCACATAATATTATAGACACTGCGTGCGATATAGTGTAATAATTATATGAATTTCGGCAAATTGACCTTGAAGAATGGGGAGTTGAAAAATGAATGAAGTCGCCGCCGCCGCCATGGACGACGGCCAGTTCGGTGTGCATGGGAAAGTTCACGTGTCTTGTGTGCATAGCTGCCCGGAGGCGATTCGGCGGCCGGCCGGTCAACCTACTTACACGCTAAATCCGCCGGAGATACAGCATTCCTCCTTCCGGATCTATACAACACGCGCGTATTACCGGCTACATACGATTATCGTATATACCTGTATATGTGTATTATGATTTTTACGACGACGTCGCTATAAGTAGGGATCACCAGGATACGGATAATAATTAATAATAATATAATAGTAGTCTTCAAAAAATATACCCCATTCTACCCACCACCTCGCGCGTGAACTTTCTATTTTTTTCGCCGTTATTACCAATAAATAATATTATACATTTAACGTATTTTCCACCTCGATCGCGTGTCTGGATAGGTAGTATTATGTAGGTTGGAGGAGGCATGTATACACACATCGTGTATGTAGCCGACCGACACGATAATATGCAGCTGAACCCAATTACACAGGTGTATATTTATAGTATACTGTGTAAAAATATATTCCGTTTCGTTCCGAAAGCAGTTGTCTGTGTTACCGGAAGCCGTATATTGGCGTCGCTGCAGCAGGATCTATTGTCGACGGCGGAGTAGTTACCTACGCTGACTATTATAATAGGTATACTAGCGATGACCGGCTGACTGCTGCAGGACTATCGTATAATAATAATAATATTATGTAGAGCTTCACGACGACACGGTTTAGCCGTTCGATGGTTTTGTGCGTATATAATAATATAAAATTATATAAAGTTTGATCAATACCTGTTAAACGGTAGGTGGGTACTAGGTACCTATAGAAACAAGGAGTGCGGTTGCCGGTTGATAACCGTTTGTCGTGGAGCAATGAATACAGTGCGTGTTTCTCGACATCTATAATATTATAATAATACATAATATACGCATATAGCCATATAGGATATAATATGCGGAAGGTATATAATATAATATAATATTATATTATATATTATAGGTATGCGTATTTACAATACCGACGAGGAAAATTGGTTCCAAGGGCGATGGTTTTACGTACCTATATACAAGACGGTTCGAGACGATTATATGTAGGTTGTTGTGTACACGGTGTATTTTTTTCTTCTCGAACGTCTCAATCGAGCGGCTTTTTTTATTAACATCGTTTTGGAAACTGGTTTTTTGTGTATAGGTAGGTATATATCTGAATAGTAGCCGTCCCATAAGAAAATGTGAATTTTATTATAATGAAAACGATTTCCCTTACGAACTACGCACATAAAAATGTCATCGGTTCACGGAACTATTATTATTACTCTTTTTATTTTTGTTTAGATTGTAACCTACATATTTTACAGCTATATTCAATTCAATTAGCTTTTTTGATATGTTTTCGAAGTGTTTTGTGAAATATCAGGCCACTATATTATTATATATTTATATTGACCTCTACTGAGCATAGCAACCATATTTATGGTCCTTTATTAATATTACAGTATACCTACCTACCACCTACGTTGAATTTAAAAATAAGTAGAATACCAATACCTACTACCTATCATAGGACGTGTATAATATGCACCTATAACTACCATGTATTATATATTAAATAATGAACTATATTGTAGAACACTATAGAATGTAAAATAATGTTATGATCAACTATGGTACGATTGTACGACCATCGTAAAACAATAAATATAGTTTTTACTTTTTACAAAATTTTAACGATATTTTACAATTTTTATTACCTACTGTGATGATAAAATAAATTGTGCTTGATATAATATATCATTTAATTAATATTTATTAATTCTATTTACACTTATATAGTCCGCTGACCCTCGTTTTATTATAAAATTATACTTTAATTTAGGCACCTATGTTTTTTTTATCTACATCAACATCTGTATAGTTCAATATTTCTGTCTTAAAAACTAAACGTGTCCAGTAAAAACGATGTGACTATAATATTATGCAACTATGCAAGCATATAATATATTGTAATTAATGTAATATAGTGTTGTGTAGTAATTACCCATGTCGTTCTTAAAATGGTTATTTTTCTATCTTCTTTTGTCTATAATCTATAATACAGGTATCGTTGTTCCTGATCTTGACAATACAACCATTAAGCCATTCAAATGATTGACAATCGGAAATAAAATCTTAATTTATAGTTTTATAGTTTGTTATAGTATAATGATCATTGTAAAGTGATCATTGTAATATTTAATTATGAGAAAAACTCGATTAAACAGATTATTACGGAATATATTATGCAAACAGATATTAGAATAAGTAAGTACCTAGTAGTAAGTACCCCAGATACAATAAAATATTTTTACAAAAATATGATAATAATTTATAGCTTATTTGTAATGCTTCAAAAATTATCATTAACAATAGGCAGTAGATATTATGTTTTATTCGATCTAAGCGTTCTATGGAACTAAACTGATAATGCAGGCAACTAGAAAAAAATAATATTTTTTCATTCAGTTTACGGTTTACTGGTTAGTCTTTCACATAAAATGGTCATGCAACAAAATATAATGTTAAGAGGCATACGTTCAATTTTATGCTTAGAACATGGTGTTACAACAAAAACATACCTATGGTTATATATATAGGACATATTATAGCCACATAGGTACAAACTATACAGGCATAAGTGTGCGCACGGGGTAGTCAGCTGGTCTATTGACTTATCTGTTAACATTTTTTTTTTTGGTACCTATCCCATCTTCACAATTTTATAGGTAATACATATAAGGTATGTGACATATTAGTACTTGTTAATAATGTTCGATTTGGAAAAAAAAATATAAATTATATTATATTCTTGGCAAGTATATAATCCATAAGGTATGGGAATGCGGCTAGTGGCTTCTATAATAGTAGTCTAGTTATTATACTTGCAGCATGTATAGTTTTAGTAACGTAACATTTTAAATTTGAAAATAATAATATTTTATTTATGTGATGATATTGCCATGATAATCTCATATGTGACATACTATATTATATGCGTTTAATGTTATTATAAAGAACTACTAGTGTTTAGAGTTGAAAATCATAATATTACCTCTCCTGAATAATTAGGACATAATAGATATTGGATAGAACTTAAATATAAATGTGAATACTTATATTATTTATGACTACTTACTGATAAGGGATGTGCACATAACATCTGATGAAACTTACATTTCAAAGACTTTGTAAGTATTTAGTTTTTGTTTTGCGATTATAAAACGAAAACAAATGTGATAATTGTTATAACTTTCCTTTACATTACCAGTACTCAGTGCCTATATAGTCAGTAGTCAGAACACTCGTCAATTTTCATCTCTTGTTTCAGAAGTATGCTACAAATACTTAATTGTACCTAAATAAAACTCGTAAAATTAAATGCATTCCTACGTTAGTATTTTTAAAAATCTTAAATGCATAAAGTAAAAAAGGTAAATATTTAAATGCCTCGTGAGCATTACTATTATAATATTAAATTTAATTAAAATAATAAACAAATTAAAAAAAAAAATCAACATTTTGTTGAAAAAATATATTTCATTGGAAACAGATACCTAAGTATATCATTAAATAATAAAATGTAGTACATTATATTATTATATTGTTTATAAAAACAACGTCAGTTATACACTTTATACTGTTAATGTAAGTATAAATACGTTTTAAGTATACTTCATACATTGAAATGTTTCTATATAAGGTTGAACATTGAACTGCATTCATTAATTTCATTTCATTTCAAATTCAAATTTCGTTCTCTTTTTGAAATTTTTTTTTTATTATAAAATACCTACTTCAAGTGAAAATAAATCAATTTATATTATTTTATTATTAAATTTTAAAAATATCAATATTTTATAATTTTTACTACGTTTGTAAACATAAATATAGCTATTGTATAATCGTATGTAGGTATAAAATGTAAGTCATGTCATAATGACATAGTTACGTTTAAGACCTTTAAGTAAAGGCCATATTATGATGGGAGGCGATGAACAATATTAATGTACAGGCTTTTGAAATACTCTATGTCCTAATTAATAACAATAAATAAATATAAAAATGGAAAACACTCAAAGAAATAATATTTTTTAATAAAAATTAAATACCATGCATCTAGCATCCATATACAAAATACAATGTACAGTCATACGGACTATATAGGTACTCGTAATTAATAACCAAATGCGAGATAATATCCAAATATCATATTCAATATTGTAAAATATAAACAAACGCACGTGAACGTTGAACAGTTTCGATTTATAGAAGGATCAACTAAGGTCTGAGATAGCAGGAAAAACGACTTTTGCATTGTAAAAGATCTCCAATAATTATTTATGGAAACATAATATATCTAAACCGTGTCAAGTACATTATAATTATTAATTATAAAATGCAAAATGTTATAACTGTTTCATTTAAAATATTGTGTTGTTGTAAGTATTGCAGGTTTACTAATTTTCTAAATTATTTTTCATACCTACCCAAATAGTTCTTATTTACATTTCATTGGTGAAATTTCTCGGTAAAGGTAAAAACGTACAGGTATATAGTTATCTACATCAATATTTCTTTTCTTTCGACGTACGAAAAAAATACACGTATAAGGGTTCCTCTATAGATGTTATACACGGTAATCTTTTATAATACTGAATCACGCTATAAAGTGAATAGGGTGTGTTACCAATCATGAAATGGCTTCTAATCTTGTGTATAAACGTCATGCTGAAGCCTAAAACCAATATAATAAGCGTCACTCACGAATATTAAAATATATACTAGCTTATATATTTAATATAAAATACACTATTGGGTAAAATAAAATAAATAATATTCATAATTTTTCCTTGTGATTCCCGGATTCAATATCGATTATTTATTAAATACTGAGCGACTGCAGTCGGACAGGCAGGGTTGTACTCAGTGTTCGGACTTATCTAGATGAATATCTAGATAATTTCTCATAGGCGTGCGCACGGGTGCAGCGAATGCTGCTTTCGCTGCACCTGACAATTTATTTTGGATTTAGTGGGCTGGTAGATATTAATTTGAAAGATATATACATAGAATGAATAATTTTAAACATATTGAGTTTATTATTAAATTAAAATATAATTAATGTTCAATGTTATTTAAATGGAAAATGATAATACTATTTTATCAATACACCAAGAAGATACACCAAAAGGTACCTACAAACTCAGGTTCTGTACACAAATGTCTCGATTGGTGAAAACAGTATTAGAAATGTTTACATTGTCTTATAATATTTGTGGCAATTCCAGTGACTATAGTTGTAGCTGTGAACTAGTTTTTCAAAACTCAGCATTTTAAAAAAAATGTAAGAAATACTATGTTACAAGAAAGATTGGATGCGCTTCTTTTTTTGTTTGTCGAATAAGAACTTTTAATTGATATTGACTTTAATGATGTAATTGATGAGTTTAAACATTTGCTACCAGCCTACCTATTAATCGCAGACTTATATTTTAAGTAAATTTATTTATTTTTATTTTACGTACCTTACTCTTAAGAGTTCCAGTATTATGACTAATGTATATAAATGCCTATTATTAATTAGGTACTATGTATGCTTAGTTATACGCAAGGCCGAAATCAGATCAGAAGGGCCAGGGGCGCAATTCTAAAATAATACAAGTACAATTTTATTTTAAAATAGTATTATCATTTTATGATGTCGGGCCAGTCGTATTATTGGCTATCACGTTAATACCTTTCTTCAAGTACAACAAATTATAATTGTTTACTTTGGCAAAGATATAAAATACTACTGTAATAGTACACTTGAAGTACAACAATTTTATTTTCTGTTGAACTGCTACTGCTGCCGAGTGTCGATTGATTTTGACATTGTAGTACATAAATACTTGTTTTTATAATGTAGTATTTTAAGTAATATAAATACAAATATTCCATAATAGTTAATGACTAAAGGCTAATAAGAAAAAAAAAATACAAATATTTTATTATTAGTTATTACTTAGTATATACTATGAATTTATACATGTATTATATATCTTAAATGTTTTTTTTTTAACTAAGTAATGCAAATTCCCAATTTAGGGGGGTGGGTGGGTCGCAAATGCAGTTATTCGACAAGGGCACCAACAAACTTCAATGCGGCCCTGCTTATAAGTGTTATTTTATTACCTATGTGATGTTTAATATAATTATAAAAGTATAGAGTAATATATTATAATACATAAAAATATTATTAGGTAGGTACTTTTTATTTACAATTTACAAAATTTCTTATAACAATATAATATGCATAGTCGTAGACTGATGAATTTATATGTGAGGAGGGGGCTATACTCTATAATGATGATTCGTGTACACAAGTGATTATATGAACGTATAAAATATTACATTTTTACATAGTGGGGCTAAACAGAATTCAAGGAAGAAGGGTAGGGGCGTAGGGCTATATAAAGAAAATAAGTAGGCTGCTTATTGTCCTTTAGGGCCGGTTAAAAATGTATGCTGCACCCGACACAAAATCCTGCGCACGCCTATGTAATTACTTGTTCATCTTTTATCTTATCTAGATAAATAGTTACAAGGTATCTAAATGTTCATCTTAGATAATTTTTTTACTAATAAATAAATTAATCTGGATACATTTTTTATTGATAAAAATCGCGAAATTGTACAAATGTATTTTTAAATATTTTTACAAATTTTCAAACAAAGTTTATAGTTTATAATTAATAATGTAATTATTTTTATTTATATCATTATTATTATTATGTTCCTAGTGCCTAACTAAAATATACCTAAATTTAAAACCATTTAAAAAATAATTGTACCTTTTTTTTATATAGATAAAAAAATACTTATATAATCCGAACACTGTACTTATGTCGCTTACGGTTGGACCAACAAGACTGAAACTATAAGTCGAAAAATTGTAAATGATTACCAAGTAAAAAATTGAACAACCCTTTTTTTAACATTATTAAATATACTAAATAATAATGTTGGGGTTACAGCTATCAATAATAATGAAAACATATAAGTACCAATACGCAATTTTACATTTCAAGGCTGCGAAAAATAGTTTTAGGTAAAAAAAAATTACAATATCTTCCGTCACAATGAAGCGTAAGTTATATATTTCAGATGTTATACTCAAAATAATACTGACCACCGATGATGTTAATTATAATACATGTTTATTATATAGTAACAACTAACAATAAATTACGTAACAAAAATATATTCCAAGCACCTATTCGCTCTCAAATTATATACAATTCTATACTATAAATAATATTATAATAATACTATAGTACAATATAATATATATTGTATAGGTAGTTCTATTCAAATAATTGTAATACGTAATTGTAATTGTTATGTACCTTTTTCATTTTCAAATTTATACATGACATTTTACATTTTTCAGTACATTTTTTTAAAACCGTGTGGAAAATAATTCTACGGATAATTGGCTTGTGTATATCCAAATAAAACTTCTAGTACCATATAATATAGGATGTCGTGAACGGTGGATAGAGAATCTACCAGTTACCACAGTGGCACAGTCTCACTTATAATATCGTATAACTGTATAAATGTAAAACACTATATGAAATACATATTATATACATAGGTCAGATAAGTGTAATAAAATCAACTCTCGCAATAATTATTATATGCACTCATTTAAAATATCAGCATGACAGTAACTATATAATATTATGTCTGCTCGTGCAACTTAGGTCAATATACATAAGTCATATATGATAGATATCAATATATATATTTAGTATTTACCTAGCTACATTATAGAGTATAATAATATTATATATGTATACCGAGAGAGATGTTGCGTTTGTGTGTGTGAAATTGTACCGGGTGGAAAAAAATCGTTCGATGCGCGTATAAACACGATAAACCAACAACGTTAAAAAAGTTCAAGATATTACGGGTTTTTTCACGATGATGGTAAAAAAAAATACTTCATGGAAATAGTAAGGATCGTTGCGTGTGGAACGTATTAAAAAAAAGATAAGAGAAGGTATACTTGAATAGCCCTTTTAATAATTTTGACGACCCGTGTCGTATCTTTACCCGGTCGGTAAATGTTTTCGAAACATCTCTCTCATCGTGTAAGTAGGTGTGTATAGGTACAAAATGTAGATAATATCATTCAGTCTTGCGAGTGGCAGCTCACTGAAAAAGTCATATTTTCAAAGGGTGCAGGTGGCTCGGTAGGGATGGAATTTCATGTAAAGATGAGTGAGTGTGTGTATGTGCGTGTATGTGTATATGTATACGATATGTATAACGTACACATAGAAATGCTTGAGAACTCATAAAGAAAATATTCTCAGTGTGTTTGGCGAACTGAGACGGTGAATGTTGCAGCAGTTATAGTACACAAACACACGATTGCACACGACGGGAAACGTTTTAATAACGGTCGACCAATGTTTTGAGACCGTGTAATTACCGTAAAAACAAAGAGTGTTTCCGACTCACTGCTATAAGGAATTTCACTTTTATACAATGAAAAATTAACAGCAATGTGTGTATAGGTACCTATATATTTTTAGTGTATATTTTAAGAGGTCTACCTATAATTGGTATAGGATGTAAAAATAACATTAAATATATATAATATAATATACAGCTAGGATGATTCACCAAGCAATCTCACCCCCATTTTTTAATTTTATAATTTATTTATTCAAATTCTGATGTTAAATTTAAGCGCTATCCTGTGCCTATATATAAAACTTATATTTCTTCAAATGTAAACCACTCTTTTTTATTGTAAATTGATATCGAAATGAATTTTTTGAAAAGTTCATGTACATAAATAAATCAAAATCAAAATTAGTAGTTTTGAAGCTAAAGGTTTAAAATATTTAAGATGGGGGCTAATATTATAATAATAATTAATAAGTACCAATCTAGTAGGTACCTACCTATACGCCATATGGCTATACTGGACTAAAATATTTTATATTTGATGTAATAAGAACATTATTATCGAGGTATATATTATATTTGGTAGATACATTTAAGTTAATGACTTTAAATAATTAAACGATAAAAGTGAGCTGAACATACGGATTCGGCGGACAACTTAAAATATTTCGTCAACTCGTTTAAGTCGTATAACAAACACGTACGTTAACAATTATTGTTATACTCAATATATTATATTATTATGTTTATGTTGTCTGAAAATATCGTCAAAATACATGTAAACGAACGTCTCTTGAAAAAAAGCACGTTCCTATATACCGAATACCTATAATAATAATATTATATACTAATATATTATACGCGTGATAGCACGCCCGCTACATGGAACAAGGTCCAATATATTCTTTATCAGCATCCGTTTAGCAGATATCTGGAACGAGTTCGACTCGATCGGTGTCGGGGTCTCTAAACTCTAGGCCCGTAAGTTGTTAGTACCTATATACGTATAATATTGGTACTCTTACTCTCAACAGTCTTTACATTAATAAATCATCGTACAGTGTACACGAGTGTTGTTATTTTATTATCGAATAGGTACGTGCGCGTTGAGTTATGTACCTATACCCACCTATTGTCACAAAAATGTTGTGTCGAAACCCAAACATATTACCTATCAGTAATCGGTCGTAAATTTTGATTTAAAATATAAATTGTAAGAAGCGAAGAAATAATAAAGAAAAAAAAGAAAATCTTTCAGATTGAAATAAAATGATTAAGTCTCCGATTTAGTTTGCCATTTATAAATTACTAGCTGATCCCGTGCACATCGTTTCCCGGCAACCAGTGGCGCACACGTTATGGGTCAAGGGGGTCAGTTGACCCCCTAAAAAAAATTGGGTGGTGGGTGGTGGTTGACCCTTATTATAGCCTTAAAGGGTGATGGTGAATATTATAGCTAGGATTTTGTAGACATCTTACTTCTGTAACCTACATCCTACACTCTACAGTCTACAGCAACAACATAAAACCTGTTAATTAAAGTAATATAGTTCAACAATTTAGTAGTAAATTAGTAAGTCGAAAACATCAGTCTGTCGATGCAGACAGTTGTCGTCGGTCGTTTACAATGTATGAATGTATTAGGAAAACAGTAAGGAACACAGATAAGCTGGTTGGTTTCTAGAAATTCGCTCAACGACCACGATTGCTTATGCCCGCATGATAATATGATTTAATAATAATACCTAATATAGAGTCCTTTGTGTCCCCACTGCCAACAATATTTTATACAAATTACAAAATGTTACAAAAATAAAATAATCAAATAATCGATTGTGGTTTTGCGTGAACAGTGAACATTATTACCACGATTTAAGATAGTACTATCTTAAATCGTGATTATTACAGAGTTGTTTTTGTTATTAGTGATTTATTAATAGCAAACTGCGTGTTATCGTATTGCCCGTATTGGTAAATCCTGATATAGCG
>NC_042495.1:51692317-51701036 GCF_005508785.2 Acyrthosiphon pisum
AATAAACGCACTTGCAAGGATAGATACCCAATTCCTTTAATTGATGACCATATTGATTCATTGAGAGGAAATAAATATTTTTCTAGTATTGATCTTAAGGACGGGTTTCATCACATTGAAGTGGCTGAATCTTCAAGAAAATACACTTCTTTCGTTTGTCCATTAGGCCAATTTGAATATTGCAAAATGCCATTTGGACTGTGCAATGGGCCAGGGAAATTCCAGAGATATGTAAATGACATTTTCAGTGAACTTATCCGAGCAGGAAAAGTCATAGTATATTTTGATGATATTGTAATTGCAACTAAGACATTAGAAGACCAGTTAGAAATTCTAAGTCATGTGTTCAAATTAATGAATAGATATAAATTACAGTTAAGATTAGATAAATGTAAATTTCTTAAGACCAAAATTATTTATTTAGGTTATCTAATTGATGCATCAGGTATTCGACCTAACCCAAAAAATGTAGAAGTCGTTAAGGACTATCCTGTGCCGAATTGTACTAAAACACTCAAAAGCTTTATTGGATTAGCTTCATATTTTAGACGTTTTATTCCTAATTTTGCATTAATAGCTAAACCATTGTATCATTTATTGAAAGAGAACGTTGGGTTTCACTTTGGACAAGATCAAATAGATGCATTTGAGGCAATTAAGTCAAAATTAAGTGAACACCCTTTACTCTGTCTGTATAATCCTATTGCTGAAACAGAACTACATTGTGATGCATCTAGCCATGGATTCGGTTCCATATTATTGCAAAAACAAGGGGATGGCAAATTGCATCCTATTTTTTTTTATAGTCACCGTACTACTGAAGTTGAATCCCGTTATCATAGTTATGAATTGGAAATGTTGGCAATAATTAATTCTATTAAAAGGTTTCGTGTCTACCTACAAGGAATCAAATTTAAAATTGTTACTGATTGCAATAGTGTAGCCATGACCCTTGCTAAGAAAGACATAAACCCAAGGATAGCTAGGTGGGCGTTATTCTTACAAGAATATGACTACCAAATCGAACATAGGTCTGGAACGCAAATGCAACATGTTGATGCTTTGAGTAGAAATCATATATTAATTCTTGAAGGCTGTACTTTTAATCAGACACTTTCTATTAAACAAAGTAGTGATCATAAGATTAAATAAATTATTAAATTACTAGAAAACTCTGAACATAAACAATTTGAACTTCGCAATGGACTTGTTTATAGAAAATGTAAAGGTCATTTATTATTTTATGTACCATCCGAAATGTGCAACCATGTAATTAGGTCATGCCACGATGATATGGGGCACATTGGCATAAATCGTACTATTGAATTTATTAAGCGAGTCTATTGGTTTCCAAATATGTCTGAACTCGTCAAACTTTATATTGATAATTGTCTAAAGTGTATAGTGTTTTCATCTAAAACTGGAAAGTCTGAAGGTTTGCTGAAATTAGTAGATAAGAATAATGTACCATTCCACACAATACATATAGACCATTATGGTCCTCTAAACCCTACAAAAGAAAATTACCGTCACATATTTATAATTGTTGATGCTTTCAGTAAATTTCTTACATTGTACCCAGTCAGATCAGTTAAATCTATTGAAACATGCACAAAGCTACTTGAATATTTTTCTTATTATAGCAAACCGATTAGGATAATCTCTGATCGAGGAACAAGCTTTACATCAGAATATTTTGAAAACTTTTGTAAAACACATTGCATTCAACATGTGCTAATAGCTGTAGGCTCTCCTCAGGCTAATGGCCAAGTTGAGAGGTACAATAGAACCGTAAAGGATATGATATCCAAATTGATGCATGAAAAAGGCAAAAACTGGAATGAGTCTGCAACAGGTCCAACTTGCAATAAATAATACACACAATAGGTCAATAAAGAACTCCCCAAGTATGTTGTTATTTGGAATTAACCAGCATGGAGAAACTAATGACTATTTGCGCAAAGTACTAGAGACAGTGGCGCACACGTTATGGGTCAAGGGGGTCAGTTGACCCCCTAAAAAAAATTGGGTGGTGGGTGGTGGTTGACCCTTATTATAGCCTTAAAGGGTGATGGTGAATATTATAGCTAGGATTTTGTAGACATCTTACTTCTGTAACCTACATCCTACACTCTACAGTCTACAGCAACAACATAAAACCTGTTAATTAAAGTAATATAGTTCAACAATTTAGTAGTAAATTAGTAAGTCGAAAACATCAGTCTGTCGATGCAGACAGTTGTCGTCGGTCGTTTACAATGTATGAATGTATTAGGAAAACAGTAAGGAACACAGATAAGCTGGTTGGTTTCTAGAAATTCGCTCAACGACCACGATTGCTTATGCCCGCATGATAATATGATTTAATAATAATACCTAATATAGAGTCCTTTGTGTCCCCACTGCCAACAATATTTTATACAAATTACAAAATGTTACAAAAATAAAATAATCAAATAATCGATTGTGGTTTTGCGTGAACAGTGAACATTATTACCACGATTTAAGATAGTACTATCTTAAATCGTGATTATTACAGAGTTGTTTTTGTTATTAGTGATTTATTAATAGCAAACTGCGTGTTATCGTATTGCCCGTATTGGTAAATCCTGATATAGCGTACTGCTACAACTGATGTCTGCTGTCAACAACCGTTTAGTCAGTACGACTACGGATTTTTCTCATATTATAACTTATCAGTTACCAGTTTGAAGTTTTAAGTTTGCCTTGTGACTTTTGTCTTGCGGCTTGTGAGCACTCTGGATTTATAGTTGTATTTATTTTGATTTATTAATTATTAATCAACCATGCCTGTCATCGAAGCATGTTTATGTGGTAAAAAAAAAAATAATTTAAATTCGACAAATTGGGGAAGGCATTTAAGTACGTGCAAATCGATAAAAAACAAAAATTCAACTTCAAAATATCTAACTACTTATTTCAAAAGAATTTCGGCGTCTTCTAGCTCTACAGAGTATGATGCAAAAAAAATGAAAAAAACTGGTAAGTACTAAGTATTATGCTAATATGATATTATGATAATATTATGATCTATCATTTATTTTTAGAATTTAAATTTTATATTACCTTCCTATTTTATCTAGATATATTATATGTTAGATATTATTTACAATTCAGTTTATAAATGGCGTACCTTGCCACCTATTATTCTATTATTAGGTATTCAATTTGAAGAACATGCTAATTTCTAATCATTTTTTTATCTGTTCATATAAAATACTGTATAAACGTATGTACTACAGCAGTACAGAATACACTATTGCAATAATCGATTAAATTTAAATGATTTATGGGTAACAATTTATTTTAGGTCAGATGTAACATTTTTTTTTCTTAGTAGGTATTAAGAAATTATTTATGATTATAGAAGGGCAAAATTTAACAGCATTGGAAGATATTAATGCAATGGAAATGGAAAATGAAAACAAGGAACCTGATATAATTATTCCAGCTCCAGATTTAAATAGTTCAATGGCCACTAAAGATATAAATGGTGATCATGACATAATATCTGGTAAATCATATTATTTATTTAAAAGTAATTAAATTAAATTAATAAACTATGACTTAAATAAATGTTTTTACAATCAAAAGTTTTCTAAAATCCAGATTTACAAATTGGCTATTTTGAATTTTTCTAAATAAATTTAACACAGACATAGCATTTTTATTTTCAGTATTAAAAAATGATTTATGATTACAGAAGGGCAAAATTTAATAACATTGGAAGATATTAATGCGAAAGAAATGGAAAATGAAAACAAGGAATCTGATATAATTATTCCAGTTCCAGATTTAAATAGTTCAATGGCCACTAAAGATATAAATGGTGATCATGACATATCTGGTAAATTATATTATTTATTTAAAAGTAATTAAATTAAATTAATAAACTATGACTTAAATAAATGTTTTTACAATCAAAAGATTTCTAAAATCCAGATTTACAAATTGGCTATTTTGAATTTTTCAAAATAAATTTAACACAGACATAACATTTTTATTTTCAGTATTAAAAAATGATTTATGATTACAGAAGGGCAAAATTTAATAACATTGGAAGATATTAATGCGAAGGAAATGGAAAATGAAAACAAGGAATCTGATATAATTATTCCAGTTCCAGATTTAAATAGTTCAATGGCCACTAATAATATAAATGGTGATCATGACATATCTGGTAAATTATATTATTTATTTAAAAGTAATTAACTAATATACAATATAATAAGACAACAAAAATGAGTTCAACATGCCACTGATGTATGTTAATAATTAATTATTAAATGTATGTATACTATTTTTATTTTTTTTTAGGTATTGAAACCCCTTTATTAGCAAATATTGAACCAAATGATGATAGCGTGTATGCAGATCTATTCAAAATTCCCACAGCAGAAAGTACAACTACAGAAAATATAAATTTGACATATAATTCCACCAGTTCTGGTAAGTTGGTATGTACGATGTACCCCTGTACTTACATTTCAAAGAACAAAAGATCTTAATAAATAAAAGAAGAATCAAACTTTGGTTGTCTTTTGACCATTTTATTCTGTAATTATATAGTGTTCATATTTATGCCAATACTAGCGGAAATCTGAGAGTCTATTAATATGAAATCTATTAATTTGTTTTATTTTATTTTCATGAATGTAATTTTTATAGATATATATTAAATATTAGTGATTTTTAATTTTTAATTTTTAGTTGATGTAAATATTGATGTCTTCTCAAATGATCCAGCTGAATTGACGTTGCTAGCTCCATTTTCTTACGAAAAAAGAAAATTAATTCTAAATAATGGTCCTTGTCAACCTCAAAAAATTGATATGCCAAATAAAAGATTTCCAGTACACAATAGTAGAAGTTTTCAATGTTCCTGGTATATGAAAACCATGCCAGATGGTTCAGCTACTAGAAGAGAATGGATTTCTTACTCTTGTAGTAAAGATAAAATATTTTGCATTTATTGCATATTAATCGGAAATGAAAAAAGTACTGTATGGACTAGCACAGGCTTCAGCAGTTGGAATAAAGCATCTGAGAGAATAGTGATGCACGAAACATCATCAAACCATATTGAAGCTTGTCTTAAAATTAAATTGGAAGATACATGTTTGCCTCTTTTGCCTAGTATGTTAAAAGCAAGAAATGAGTTTGTTGCAAAAAATCGTATGATTGTTGAAGCTATTATAGAAATAATTTTATACTTAGCTAGACATTCCCTTGCTTTTCGAGGACACCGAGAAAGTTGGTCAGACAATTTAAGAGGAAATTTTAAAGATCTAGTTTGCTTACTGGGCAAATATCATCCTATCTTAGCAACTTACATTGTTGGGCATCAAGAAAAAAATAAAAACAAGTATGATTTTATTTCATGGAGACGACAAAATCAAATTATAGAATCTTTAGCTAGTTATACTCGTGTTGTGATTTTAAAACAGATAAAAACTGCCAAATTTTTTAGTCTTACAATGGATGGTACCTTTGATAACTCTAGAAAAGAACAATTAGCATTTGTGATAAGATATTTAAATGAAGATAGTGGAGAAATTAATGAAAGGTTAATTAACTTAAAAGAATGCAATAATACGTCTTCTGAACAATTGTTTAATATTTTTGAAAACATTTGTAATGACAATTCTTTAAATTGGAATGATTATTTAGTGGGACAGTCCTATGATGGGGCTAGTAATATGCGTGGTTCATATAATGGTCTCCAAGCTATAATTAGGCGTTTTAATACGGCTGCTATTTTTGTGTGGTGTTATGCACACCGACTGAATTTGGTCCTTACCGATGCAGTTAGTTCCTCTGTGAATGCTGTTGATATGTTTGGAATTATAGAAACTGTACATGATTTTATTAATTCAAGTAAGAAAAGGGTTGCATTATTTGAACTACATCAAGAAAAATGTTATGGTAATAAACAACGTAAACGTCGATTTAAAAGGGTTCAGACAACAAGGTGGTGGTCCCATGATTTGGCATTAAACACAGTTTTGGATACATTTGATGCATTATGTGACACATTAGAAGAACTTCAAAAAAGTGAATGTTTAAGTGATCGAAAAGGAGCCCACCAAGCAAAATGTTTAAAAGAAAATTTAATTTGTGACAAATTTTTGTTGACTGCATTTATTTACAAACAATTATTTGAAATTGTGACACCTTTAAGTAAAATGTTACAAACTGTAGATATAGACCTAATTGGAGTTATAGCTGTAGTCGATGACAAAATATGTGAACTAAAAAATGCCAGAAGTGATGAAAACTTTTTAAAATTACAGGAAAAAGTTGATAGGTTTAAAATGTGTTCATCTGTGGATAACGAAGATTTTAAACTATTGCCACTAAATCGTTCAAAGAGAGTTCCAAAAAAGTCTGCTGAAGAAACCCAAGATGAAGTAATCACTGATCCACTTCAACATTTTAAAATTCAAACTTTTTTTGTTGCATATGATACTGCAATTATACAGATTAAAGAAAGGTTCAGTGAAATCACCAAGGGTATTTACAAAGATTTGTCCTTATTTTCTCGGAGACGTTTGGAAGAAATTTCAAAAAATAATGATCTATTACCTAAAGATGCATTTGATGTGTTTTCTGATGTTTACAGTAAATTTATACTGAAAGATGATTTAAAAAGGGAATATTTGCAGTTTTCTAAAAGTTATTTCAATTTTGAACAAGTGAAATTATTGCCCTTGCAATTGCATAACTCTGAAATAGAAATTTATGATGAGCTCAGTGGTTCATTGACTGATGAAGCATCAGAATCAGAAATAGAAGATAGTTTTGAGAACAATCACGATAGGCAAGACAAAGAAGTACCAAAACTTCATAAAAATGGATGCAGTTTGTCAATTGTTTTAAAGGTTTTGCTAATCAGTGGCCTATCATCTACATTCCCAATGCTTACTACTGCCTTAAAAATTGCTGTTACTCTCCCAGTGGCCAGTACTACTCCAGAGAGAACATTCTCAAAGTTAAATATTGTGAAAAATAAATTACGTAGTACTATGGCAGAAGGTAGACTTGAAAGCTTAATGATACTTTCGTGTGAATCAGATATCAAAATTGAAACTGATCAAATAATCAACGATTTTGCCAGAAAAAGTGTATTGTTAGAAAAAGCATTATTGTACTAATATAGTTATTTCAAATAATTGTATTTCCTCTCTTTAAAAATAATATACAACTTAATTTTAGTAAATTGTATTGCTCATTTAAGTAAAAATTACAATTTCAAGTTCTTTTACTATCTCAGTCTTACTAAATTAACTTCGCTTTTATTTTAAATACCCATCTTTGTAAAGGATCATGTATTAAAAATGGTAAAAACTATTTTTATTAATTTTGCCTTTAACATTTTGTCTATTTTTGAATAATTATATAATATGCTATAGTTTTGTCTTGTGTATGCTAGTTTAAAATGTTGATCTAAGTGTATAGGAATATAATTTGATTTGACAAAAAGTTTCCTTATTTACAAGTTACAAACTTAAATAAGTAATAAAAACAGTTAGCCTATATAGACAAAATATGTACCTATGTAATAGTTTTTAATTTTTATATTCATTATTATTATATAAAAATAGTTTTTTGAATAAATTTAAAGTTAAATTATATTAAACTTCAATGAATTTAGGGGGGGGGGGGACTAGAGTCTCAAGTGCCCAGAGGGTCTATATTGGAGTTGCTTTGATAAAATATCAAATACGACAATTATCAATACATTTATCACGCACGATATTGTTTTATCAAATTTGTCAAATTCTTGAATGAAGACCGATATTAAAATATCGTAAGTGATAATTTATCGTTATTTGATATTATATCAATTGTTGAGAAATTGGGCAACGTCGCCAAAGTCGTAATCACTTCGGTTATCAATATTATTGTGGCAGAAGTGCGGAGGTCGGGGTTACCAATGTGGTGCAGGTGTGGTTGCCGGTGTCGTGGAGGTGAAGTTGTTGCTGCCGTGATAACCACCGCACTTACCAATATACGTTTGTTGTTTGACTCCGTTGCAGAAGGTTTTAGGTATACAGGTAGTAAATGAATTGAACACAGAATTGGTTGTGACGCGTTGCGTCGAGATCGGTTTATTGTACGACAAACATAATATGCACGTAGGTCGTACGCAGTACGACGATAAGTAGGTAGGTACATAAATGAGCGGTCGCGCGGTCGGTCGTGTTGACGGAATCGTGGGTGCTCGATGCACACGCGATCGAGGGAGCGTCGGGTACGTCGGTGAGACGGGTCGCCGTCGAGACATGGGTTCGGTAACCAGGCGAGTGGAGGTCGTTGCGATGACCGTACGAGGTCGTATCGCTATTCCGCTGGTCGGGTGACATGACGTCGGAAGAGAGCGAATTACTCGGAACGCGTGTGGCTCGGTCGAGGGCTGTGAGCAAAGAGAACGAAGCCGGCCGGTGGTGCGGCCGCGTCGTGCTTGTCGCGGGACGAGTGGCATGGCGTCGCCAATGGGAGACGCGAGATCGAGTTACAAAAGAATATAAACATAAAAATCACGGAAGTTGTATAAATCACGAATATAAAATAATTGGTACCGCGCAGTGGAGTGGGAGCAAAGTGGTGATACGTGCACAGAATCACCACATTATCATGGAATTATCATTTTTATCACATAATCATAGACCGTTGTTATCATCGATAAATATTAATT
>NC_042495.1:51701086-51707638 GCF_005508785.2 Acyrthosiphon pisum
AAACTGATCAAATAATCAACGATTTGCCAGAAAAAGTGTATGTAGAAAAAAGCATATGTACTAATATAGTTATTTCAAATAATGTATTTCCTCTCTTTAAAAATAATATACAACTTAATTTTAGTAAATTGTATTGCTCATTTAAGTAAAAATTACAATTTCAAGTTCTTTTACTATCTCAGTCTTACTAAATTAACTTCGCTTTTATTTTAAATACCCATCTTTGTAAAGGATCATGTATTAAAAATGGTAAAAACTATTTTTATTAATTTTGCCTTTAACATTTTGTCTATTTTTGAATAATTATATAATATGCTATAGTTTTGTCTTGTGTATGCTAGTTTAAAATGTTGATCTAAGTGTATAGGAATATAATTTGATTTGACAAAAAGTTTCCTTATTTACAAGTTACAAACTTAAATAAGTAATAAAAACAGTTAGCCTATATAGACAAAATATGTACCTATGTAATAGTTTTTAATTTTTATATTCATTATTATTATATAAAAATAGTTTTTTGAATAAATTTAAAGTTAAATTATATTAAACTTCAATGAATTTAGGGGGGGGGGGGACTAGAGTCTCAAGTGCCCAGAGGGTCTATATTGGAGTTGCTTTGATAATGGTTGGTGGGTCGGTGGTCATCGCTATTAATGTTCGACCCATGTTAGTAAGATTGAGTGTGCGCCACTGCCGGCAACCAATAATTATTATTATAATAGCTTCAAAACCCAGGGCAACCATTTAAAAACAAAAATGTCCAACGGAAATCTCAAAATTCCTGTTTGAACACCTCCCGGGGTTGGTTCTCTCCCTTTTTAAATTAGCCTATCTTCTGCTCAGAGGTATAATCTATCTATATATATAAATATCTGATCCCGTTCACTTCGTTGCCCATTAAAATTGCCAACTCTATATGAATAATAATTCTACATATCACCATGGCAACCATTTATATACAAAACATTTTATCGGACATTTCAAAATAATATATAATTGGTTGCCATGGTAATATGGAGACACACACGGACGGAAATCTCTAAATAATATATAAATGGTTGCCATGGTAATATGGACACACACACTGACACACATACATTCATTTATATATATATATAGATAATATCTGCTGCAGCGTGGTATATTATATATAATACTATTATGAGAATATTATTATGATCGTTATGTGATTTCCGACAAAACTAAACAAGAATACTGCAGTATAGGCAGTGCCGCATTTAGACATTTTGCGCCCCGGTGCAAAAAAAAATTGGCGCCCCCTAAGCTCCGGTGAAAAAAATTGCTTCCCCCTAAGGAGCCTACCCACGGAAAATATGGAAGATAGACCTTTTAGATTTTGAGCACAGAAAAGAATATTTGTTTTACAATGTGTGCTTTTTTTACAAATATGTTTATATGCAAAGATACATTTGAATTTATGTCACCTAAACCTTGCTTATAATTCATCATATAAATTGTTTTTTTTTTTAACATATTTAGGTAGGTTGTAGGTATTTCATGAATAAATAAAATAAAACTATATAAAACTATGCAAATTAATATTAATTAAAAAAATGTCAAACAGCATAATAGTTAAGTAGCATAATAGCATTAGTATAATACTAATATACTACAAAATTATACAATTTATTTTAATAATTCACAAGTAAACATATTTCTGGCCACAACATTTTGGCACCCCTAAAATACTGGCGCCTGGGGCATTTGTACCCAGAGCCCCCCCTTAAATTCGGCCCTGAGTATAGGATAGAATAATAAACAATAATTCTAACACATTACACATATTATATATAATACATTGTATTACTATTGTTTAAGTTCTTAACCTATAATTCGTAATAAAAGGCCTTGTCCTTGTATTAAAATGGAAAAAGTAATTAAAAAAATAATAAAAATAATCAGTCACGCATATATATACTATATGTATCGCAATAATATAATATTTTTATTGTAGAAATAGTTCTGTAATAAAATACTGGTACATTATTACATATAATATACAACGAGTGAATAACAATAGTTATTGCTGTTTTTTGATATTTTCTTTTAAGAACGTAATATTTAATATTGAAAATAATAAAACGATATCCCGGTGAATCAACCATATTGGTAACTTACTACCTATAATATAATTATTAATGGTTCATGAGTTATTTTAAATTCAATCAGAAAGTTTTTTTTTTTGAGAAAATATCATTGATTTCATTGTATATTACTTTCACACGTGCAGGTCACGTGGATAATAAAAATAACAAATCACAGTTTACCGTACCCTATAAAAATGATGACTGTACTACGTGTCTACGTAACATATATATACGACGTAAAATTATATTAATATAATAACAGCCACATTATTAACTTTGCACTTCGTTACAGTCTACAGACATTTATCAATTTTGTTTTACCATATACTACTAAAATACAGCTATATATATATATATATATATATATATATATATATATATATATATATATATATGCGTATTGCGTATAACCTTCATATAGTTACATCCATATTCCATGGTTGAGGAGTACCATATAGGGGGAACTTACGCATAACTCTTCTGCCTTCTGCCCTCCAGGCTAAGTCTTCCCAAAAGTTAATTCAAAATGATGATTAAAATCGGGAATGTTCAGTATAATCAAATCCATTCTGGAAATTGATTTGAAATCACATTTATGCAGTTAAGGAAATACATTGAGATACAATATTCTAAATATTCCTATCCCATTCACCCCTTCAGTAATATTATGCACATACTGTTTAATGTAATAATACTACCTATAATTTTCAAATATTACAATTTCCACGTTCAAACTGCTAAAAAGGCAGTTTGATGCTGGTACGATCAATTATCGTATACTAAAAAAGTTGAAATTACTTTTAATAATTTTATTACGAATTATTTACTGTATTTCAAATGTAATGATGTAGTCATTAAAAAAACGTATAGAACTTAATGGCTGATTATGTATGTTACATATAGTACCAGGTTGTAAATGTGTATTGTGTATACAACAGATTACATAAATACACAATATATATTATCTGTGAGGTACTTGGATACTTGGATTGCTCAAAGATACTATACTAAAAAATTAATGTCATTAACCATATTATCTAAGTATTAAATTAGTTTTTTATTTTCAAAATAAAACTAATATTTTAAGGGTAAAATAAAATATAAAGAATTGGTATTATTTAATAAAATACAAATAGTCTATAAATTAATATAAGGCATACACATAAGCAACACTAATTTGATCACAGGTCTGTCAAATATTTTTAGATTATGTTGGTCCTATGTGCAGTTGCGTGATGAACGGGGTTTTATGACGCCTAGGTTCCGTGGTAGAATTTTTTTTTTGGTGGGGTGGGGTGGTTGGATACATTATAGTAACCAAAAACCAATAACATAAAATTAAAATATTTACAATCACATAATAATATAATAATATGACGTACTATATTATATTATATTAAGGGGATAAAGATTGGTATTACTCAATGCAACTATTTGTATTGTTAGCTCTAGTAAAAATATAATATTTCTTCATTTGAACTTTAAATAATATGTAACTATCATTTTATTTTAATTGGAAAAAAATTTTGAGGAAAAATCCATTAGAACAAATAATTATATACCTTCAACTAGTTCAACTATATAACTATTATATTATACTAAATATTTTAATTTAGTTAAGACTCTATTTGAAAGTGAGTGCCTTTATAAATCAGTTAGTCGAATGTCAAGGTTTAATGTTAATTACCGACAACATTCTATACATATATAAATATATTATGTCCACAGATAATTTATAAAAGCATACAACTCATGGAATAAAAAAAATATAAACAATAAACTTAAGAATATAAACTTCTTTTTTCTCTTCAAAAGTACATATGTAATTGTATATATCTTAAAAGCTAATGACCTATGCTGTCGAAGCTATAATGTTCAATATAAAAAAAAAAAAAAAACAATAGATATTTTTTAAACAAGTTTATTAGAAGATTCTAATCATCAGTGATGCTAATTTCAACCTTAATTTCCTGCCGAATAGTGGTACAACTCACGTAAGGTATTGTAAAGGATAATGATAGTTAATAGTTAGTTAAATATACGCAATATGCTTGTAGGTACCAGGTACCTTTATATGTATTCTTCACAGAAGAAAAACATTCCATCCACGCTTAATTAAATTCTCGACATAATTTACAGTTCTAGTTTTCAAGACTAAAAATGTATAAAAAATAATAATTACATCACCTGTATAAATCATTAAATCATTATTCGTTTCAAAAATAAATATTATGATGTTACAATAAAAAATAATGAAAAAATACATGAACACAATATTATCTATCGAATTCATGGGTAATACATAAGTATAACAAGTAGGTATTTACAATGACCGCTAGTTATATCGGATTTAATATAATATTATTTTAAATATTTTAAATTGTTTTTCGGATAAATTTGTAGTTTGTAAGAATATAATACCATTTGGTATATCTTGTATTTGGCAAAAATTTTTTTTTTGACAATTTGGTATTATTTCATTCATACGAATATAATATAATATAATATAGATATTGTCAAAACAATCACATACCTCTATTTTATTTTTTAAACTAAAATTATATAACTTGAGGATGTCTCACACTTATTTTTTTATAGGGTTACGTTTTTAATGAGTAGGTACCTACCTACCTAAACAACGTCTACTTCTTGCAACTGTATATTTGTGTACCTACACTGCTGCAATACATACCTATATAATACATACATATGGGAATGTTCCCACACATTTTTGAATTTGATATATTACGTGTATAATTCTTTTTTCTATGTTATTTTTACTTGAACGATTTCCAGTTATTCAACATTATACTAACGAATCGTGTATATTTTCAGATTTTGCTGAAAATCATAGATGGATATCAAAAAAACACTGTAGCAGCAATGATATACCAACAGAAATATGACCAGTGATCCTCACTTCTTAAAGGCCCTCAAGAGACATCCGGACAGGAGAACTTTGCAGGTATGCACACGATAAACCTACTGAATTGCATTACACCAGTGCACTATGTAACTTATATCTATACTATTATTATTAATTTTAATTTGCGTTAAATAAATATAATAATTCAAACTATTAATTTCTGCAATGATTACAAAATACAATAACTATTGTAAAATATCGAAAAATATTAAAATATAATTCAAGTAGGTAATTTGTTTATATGATTATACCTATAGCCTATAAAATTATTATTATCGCTGCATAAATTAACCTATTTCACCTATGAATGTATAGCGATTAAATATACATGTTATAATAATTATAACTAGGTAGTAGATATAAATTATTAATAGGTATATATAAATGATATTATATTGGTTAAAAAATTAACAGTTGAATAGTTTTAATTAATTTAAACAATATTTAAAACATTTTCTAATAACACTAATATTATTACTTTACCGTTATTGGGTCGCTGGTCGACGAGGGTCCATTTTACATTTTTCCCCGACGTCGTTCCTACGGTTATTTCCATCTAAAGTTTAGAGTCTAATCAGTATAAACGTGTATTCTTTATAGTCCAACGAACTGCCTATCGTCATCCTATATTTTAACTACATACGATATACCATACCTAAATAATATAATCGTGTGAACATGTTTTTTGCGGCATACCTATAACTTAATGAGATTTATTATATCCATACAATTAAAATAATTTAAAAAGTCTTCACCGATTATATTTTTAGATTTTGAGCGTAGCAAAGAATATATAGGTATTGATTTAATTTAATGATGAAGTGTTTTTTTTTATTTTTTTATTTTTCTATCTGTACCTTTTGGAGCAGGAAAAAAGATATATACTTAGATATATAATTTGGTACAATTTCTGTTGATCTAACAAACAAGAGTGGCGGGGAGATAAATTTTATGCTGTGGACTGGCGGGGCGATAACAAACAAGTACCTATAATTTCAATATTTTTCTGGTAGGAAAGCGAATCTAGTAGGTCTTTATTGTTGGGAAGGGGAGGCTTAAAGTAAAAATTGTTCAGTACTTTTCTCGTCAAAAATTGGGAATTTTTCGGCAAAAAAAACTCTAAATTCTTAACCAGATACATTTTCTCTTATTCTTTTTTAAAAAAAAAAAAAAAAAAAATAGCGTTTATTGAAAATTAACAATCTATACAAGTTATGTACAATGAGTAAATTGGAGGAGGGATGACAATGATGGGGCTCACAGTTGAGCTACCTTTTAGTGAGTCTTAAATCTAATTAAGTAAGTGTAGTATTTTAGATAAGGTCTCTGGACCAATTTCTGTTAAGTCGGCGGGTCATATTCTTATAATTCAAAAACGAATAACCGTAGATACATGATATTATTTTCACCAAATGTATATATCTAAACATATTAAATTTCCATTTTTATTTTAGATTCTGAGTGGAACGATGATTGTATTGATTTTACAATGATGTGTGTTTTTTTTATTTTTTTTTG
>NC_042495.1:51710241-51741849 GCF_005508785.2 Acyrthosiphon pisum
AAAATCCTTAGTCACAGTTTTTTTTATAAGCATTTAAAGTTCAAAAATTGACAAAATATAGAAAAATCACGAAAATTAGCAAATTATTTTGAGTTAAAAATTCGTAAAAATTTTTCTTTTTAAATCTAAGATTTTAAAATATAATAAATACAAGATTCCCTATAAGATTATCTACCTTTATCAAACAAAAAATATCTATAAGAAAGTCAAATTACATTTTTATGATCGTTTGAAATTCAAATTTTTACAACATTGGATATTCACTCGATTTCTCATGTAGCGATTTCCTTATTTTGTTGTAATTCAAAAACGAATAAGTGTAGATACATGAAAATTTTACTGAATGTTTATATTAGCATTTCCTATAAACCATACAATTTTGAAAATATTTTGACTCTTTTTGAGCTGTTTACGGACATTTTTAGTTTTTTTTTCTATAAATATCAATAAAGTTTTATCTGTTGGGCCAAAAAGTGTAAAAATGTAATACGAAGCTCCTGATATATTGTTACAATATCAGTTGAAAAATATTAAAAATACATAGGCACAATTTTTTTTATAAGCATTTTGACAAAATCGAATTTTGACAAAATGTATCAAATTTTAATTTGAATAATTATTTTGTAGTTAAAAATTTATAAAATGTTCAACTTTTGTATCTAAGAATTGAAAATTGAAAACAAGATTCCACGTAAGTTATTAATTCTGTTACCAAAAAATCTAAAAAATACATTTACACAGTTTATTTTTATAGTCATTTTAGTACAAATTTGGACGAAATTACATATTAAAAACCTAGAATAACTATTTTAGTTATTTTGTTCTGATTGTATAATATTATTCTTGGGTATACTTGAAACTTTTAAAGTATACTATTATATATCTATGATAGTATCACGGTTTGTTTTTGATGTATAACGCGTTATAAGTACCTAATAGATATTATGATATGATTAATTTGGAATTTTTTATAGGTAAATTTTTTTTAAATACTATAGACTATAATATAATATTATGTCTTATACCTAGACATACCGTCTCCGCTCAGAATCGTTTTTCTTATACAATAATATTATATCATTGAATTCAAATTTAATACCATCCATTGTACAGTGACCCACTTGTAACCTACTGTACAGCAGAGCGAAATCCACTTACCCACCTTTTTTTATTTGAATTTTGATAAGTACAGATAAAAACAATTTTGTTCGTTCAAAAGTCTTGATATTTCATATTTTGTATATTTTTTAGTATAAAATGCAAAAATTAAAATTAACCTACCGTACTAGTGTACCTAATAGGTATAGTAGCAATATAAAAAATGTCGGTAAGTGGATACTGCAGCTCTGCTGTATAGTAGCGGGTGTAGGTGTCGAATGGGTTACTGTAATCGATGTATTAAATTTGAATACTATGATATCAAATAATTGTTTACGAAAAACGATTCTGAGCGAAGCCGGACTTGAACCTAATATATTTATAAAAAAAACCGGTGATTACATAATAATATTATATTAACATATTATGTTATAGTTATTTTGGTTATTGTAATAACTACTATACTAATAAGAAATATTGTTTTACATTTTCAATCCTTAGTTATAAAAATTGAACATTTTATACATTTTTTACTAAAACATTAACAACAATTATTACAAAAATATTTCGTAAGAATCTGGATTACGTAAAAATTTCCGATTTTCCTTAATTCTTTTTTTGTTTTTCTCCATTCTCGACACTTTTTAAAACTACTAGAAATTTTCCATTTTGACCTCTTAAATGCTGTAGCTAAATTCACTTTCCCAGTTCTCGCGAGAAAATATGCTAAGTTAAAAATCGAAGCATAATTTCAACTAGGTACTTATCGTGTATCTACAGACAACAAAAAAACAAAACACATCATTGTAAGATCAATACATTTCGCTCAAAATCTAAAATTGTATACTAAATTGTATCTTAGTAGAAAAAAGACATATAATTTATAGTTTTTTAATCATGTGTGGTTCTCATAATATTATACAACTTACTTTAAATTAATGTAAAGAGCCAAAGAGGTAGTTTTCAGGTTTAGCCGGTAATGTACGATGTACCTTGTATACCAGCGGTTCTCAAGTTCTCATCTTTATATATCCACGTACCACGTACAATTTGACAATTTTCATGTATCACTTGGCCAAATAACGTTTTTTTTTGCTTATCAAAAATGAATACCGAATACATTATTTAACATGTATCGAAATTAATTTTATGAGGAACTACAAAATTATGATAATATTATTATAAGCATTACATTCCTAAAAATAAAATGATATATGTACAATTGTAATTTATATTATTATTTAATATCAAAAAAACTAAATAATATATATTTTGAATATTGATCCATTCCATTTTTTTATAAAGGGAGATTTTCTTAGCGTACCACCTGCGAGCGCTTTGCGTACCACTAGTGGTACTTGTACCACAGGTTGAGAAACGCTGTTGTATACAGTATAATAAATTATTAATAATAGTACTTATACATATTTAAATATTTTTTACTTAATTATTATTTAATTACAACAATCACTTACTATATAGATATACTTACAAGCCCGGTAGATTATAGTCTATAATCTATATTATAGACATTGTGGCCACCCCTGGTCTATAATCTACTATAGACTATAATCTACCGTGCTTACAAGCTTAAATTTCTATAATTTCCACTTTTTTTACAATGTGTAAGTAGCATCTTTCCGTTCGATATATTTAATTTGTTTTTTATTTTTTAAAACTATGAAATTTGTCACTAAAAATATTTTAATGGCTTCTATTTTAAAATACAAATAACAGGTAATAAATTATGGTTATTTAATATTTATTTGTTTGTACTTGATTTGTGCTCTTCTGTTTCCCTTGTTTCATCTAAACATTCATGTTTAGTGGAAGCTTATTTAATGAGTGAAAGAAAACAATCATTAAGCAATTTCAATTTTATCCCAAACTGGGACAGGAACATCTGTATAGGTGTCTCGAGAATGTTTCTTTGGGAAATCAGTACGTATACTGTATCAAGAACCCAGTGGCATTCACAGAATTTGGGGGGGGGGGGCGGTTACCATTTATATTAAGGTATATTAAGGTCATTGCATATACATTTATAGAAAATGTTTGTACAATTGTATTCTTCTCATAAGGTCATAGCATAATTAAATTTTAAAAAAATATTTATTTTATGGTCTAACAACACTTTACAACTTAATATTTATTCGTCTTGATGGTTTTGATAATTCATCAAGCACAGCGTCTTTTGAGATTTCAATATACCGATAAATATTTAGCATTGCCAATCTATTTAAGTAAGATTCTCCGGTTGTATTTCGTTGATAGGTTTTGAGCCGGCGAAGAGTCAAAAAATTCTATTCGGAAATATTTTTTTAGCACATACATGTAAAGCTAAATAGGCATTTTTAAGATTTTCTTTAATTTGGTTTACCTACTTCCACCATAATCTAAGTTCTCCGACACTTACTTGTTCACTGCAGTTAACGATATTTTCATAACGATGTACCAAATTTACAATTTCAGTTTCAAATCGTTGTTTGCATTCTAAATTATTTATTTTTGATAGCAGAAGACATTGAAAAATGGACAACATTTGTTTATGATCTAACAAAATATGTCTTTGAATTTGGGCAATTTGGACAGTAAAAAAATGTAAAAATAGAATGAATAATGAATCACGAAAATATACTTCAGGCGAATCTGTTTCAATATAACTACGGTGTACTTGCCTTCCAACTCTTCGTGAAATCTTAACATCAAAGTCCCAATGCGAACATGTTTTTTGAACTGTTTTGAAAATATAATTAAATTCTTTTTCACAAATATCATTTCGCTTTTTAAGCAAAATTTCTTTGCATGATTCAAAGTACTTATACTCTATTCACATTAAGAAGGAACCTCGGCGGCGACCAGTTTTCGTTGGGTGAGGGTCAGGCAACACCTGTTTGTCGCCCCCACCGATTAACCATGTGTGTGGTTAAGCCATGCCCCTGCGCACAAATCGGCCGCCGAGGTTCCTTCTTAATGCGAATGGAGCAACGATATTCGATATTTATTTACGATCATCTATTAATACACGCACACGTATATCTGTGTATAATGTTAGTACTTTGCCCGTAGGCATACACAACCGTGTAATAATGGTACGACAACAGTAATTATTTTTCGGCATAAATGATCATTACCTATATTAAATGTAATACTCCATAAAATAAATCACTATTCATGTTTTACTCATGGGGGTTAAACCCCTAAAACCCTCCACGTCTTTATCCTACTTCACAGAACCGTTGATAGACCCGGTCGGCGGTCTGTAGTCACTAACCGCTAAGTATGTATAGTACCTAGACATAACAACCCATTTTTCTATTAATCTATTCATCATCGTTTTATAGGATCTTCAAATAATTTACTATGGACTTCAAAGTTTGGAAGCATTGTATACCTACAGAGATTCCGCATTGCGCACTTTATGCAAAACTGTCAGATACGAACACCACGAAGCCAACGATGTATTATACTTGTAAGTATGGAATTTGGAAAACATATACATTTTAATAATTAATACCACTAGGTATGTCACTATATACTACTATATTGTGTGGCAAGAGCGGGAAGTGAGCTTTTTCAGTCGTGGGGGGCGTGTGCGGCACGAGCCACAAGCGAGGGCTGTGCATTTCGACCAAGACTGAAATTGCCTTCCCGCACGAGCCACACATACCTACTATTTTTTGTCACTCCTCTGCGTTCTCCATCACGGTATAGGTATTGCAACCAAACTATTAATTACGAAAACAACATTTCATAAAAGAAACGATATGGTTTTATTTATTTTAAGCGTCATGCATGGAGGTTATAAATAATAATATGAATAATAAGATGATTAAGATGTTACCAAAAGTTGATGTTTTGTAAGGAACGTGGCATAGATTTCAGTGTCTGGTTGCGTAGAGGATATGCGTGAAATGTGCGCCCAACTCTTTTGGGGATTTCCATTTTACCGCCTGGTACTTTTGGGGATTTTAACTTTACCGCCCGGCACTATGGAGATTCCCTCTTTACCACTGAACAGAAAAAGATCGATTTCCAACGCTTCAACCTTCATCGAAAACTAACTTTCGTTAGATTGGTTTTGTACCTTTCTACCTATATTAAGATTATTTTCTACTTAATCTAACATTCAATGATAAATATCATAAAGTTCGTAATCAGTTTTTCAACTAGCTGGCTCGCCTGGCTTCACCATGCACTACATGTAGCCTTATAGGTATAGAAACATATGTAACATATAAGTATTGTGTTTATGGCATTAGTACACTCGTTCCAAATGTCCCCGACGAACACATTATTGGAACTTGTAGTTAAACGTTATGTAAGAAAATCGTTAGAATCCTTTAGATATTTTAGAATACAAGTTTAGATCATTAAAGTATTGAACACTCTATGTTATATACACGGGTCCATGTCCACATTAACCCTCTTTCCAATTTTCTTGTCCCAGACTGGTGCCAATAGTTTGTGTATACCTACCTACCTAATACCTATACTTGTGACAACAAATGGTTTGTTAGTGCCGGACATTTGCCAGAACCCCATAGCAATCATACAGAATTTTTTGGGTTTGATGCCAATATATTTGTGCAGCTACGGAAGATTTACCCAATAGAGGGAGCTTTAGGGGATATTAAAAATGTACTTGTATAACGTATATATTTAATGTTTATTTCTTAATTTATTTTTTAGCAATCATACCCAATAAAGTTTGTGCCCCAAAGTTAAAGAAATATTTATACAAAATAATAATAATGTTTTGAACCTAAGTACACAATATTACACTAACAAAATTGACAATATTGCATATGTTTAATGAATTATTCACAGTTAATACTGCCTAAAATAACAGGGATTGTTGCAAAGTCCAAAGTTACAATATTATCAGTAAACTTCCAAAACAATCCGAAACATTAAGCGTGTATGTACCCTACACCTTACCGCCGGGCTCCGCAACTACCTTTACATAAATTCTATAATTAGGTATATTTGAAACTGAAACTTTCATAATATGATTGTTTTATATACCTAGGTATTTTGAATAGTCATATTATTATAGTCTTTCCAGAAAATTTATATCATTTTTTTGAATTTATTTATAGTGACATGGTGTTGACTGATACTGTAAACGTATATTTAAATGTTCATCAATATATTAATTTTTTTTATGAAATTCATAATATTATTTTAAGTTCAATTTTTTTTTTTATTCAAACACAATTAACATATAATACTAATAAAAATATTCGAAATCGTCAAAAAACTTAAAACTATACTTACAGATTAGGTAATTTGTTTATTTGTGTACCTAAAGGCTAAACTCGTTATTATTCGTCATCGTAACTTATAGTTTTTTTTGGTGTGGACGTCATTGTTTAATTATATTGATATTATGTTTGAAATAAAATGTACCTACATTGCTTAAATAATTGTCCAGTGTGACAACTAAGTATTAAAAATGTTCAATGTAGCATCGTAATATTTTTAAATGAAAATAGTGTACACAGATATGTATATTATAGTATATAGGGGTATCTTATGTCATTGTACACGGGATTTTTTAACGATTATGGATCGATGACATAGAGTTACGTTAAAACGAAAAACTACGTTTCTTCATTTTTGACAGGCAATTTTTTTATAACAATTTCAAAATTTTTAAACACGCAGGTGTACCAATACCAAATTCAACTTTATTTTTTCAAATGGTAACTACTATATTTTTTAATGGATTCCGGTAAATCTTTTTTTTCTGAAAATTCTGATAGTCAAATCATCAATTTTGGTTCGCTAGTTTATTATTTATTAACTATGGTCCTCTCAAGTTTAGTAAAATATGCATTAATACTTTTAATTGAAATAATTGATATAAGTTTAATTTAGAAGAGCTAAATAATTTTTTCCTATAACTAACTTTTATAACTTGAAATTTGAACCATAAGTTCCCTATATTGGTAGGTATTGCATGCAAAGTATGAATTTAGTAGTTGAATTCTTTGAGAATTATTTAATAATCGTGATTTAAAATAAACTATTTGCGAGATATTTAGATAAATAGTTAATCTCAATATAGGTTTATACCTAACTTAGGCAAACTTTTAATCTGAGTTAATTACAGAATTCCAATATTATTATAACAAGAATCAAATACCATTAGGTATTTCCTTAGCCACCTAATAAATATTCTAAATTAATGCTATTGTAAGAAAAGTATGATAGGAATTTATGTTAGGAAAAGTACGAAATAAAATGTAAATGTCAAAAACCAAAAAATATGAAGGGTTATGAATTTCAACTACTAAATTCATACTTTGCATGCGATACCTACCAATATAGGAAACCTATATGGTTCAAATTTCAAGTTTATCCCACCACGAGAAGAGCACCACAAAACATTACACTTTTTTCATTAGAAAAATTTTTTTGACCCCCATACCTAAGACATTAATGTCAACAATCGAATACCATTTACCAATTTACTATTATTACTTTAGTCACCTAATAAAGAATCCAAATTTATGATATTGTAAGAAAAGTAACTCTGTATTAGTTAATTACAATTACCTATAATAACAAATTAAAATAATAATACTGATTTTGATGATTGTATAAAAATAATGAACTATGTTTGCCAACAATTTTGTTTGGGTTTTTTTTTTTTTTTTCGAGTGATCATTAGATTACCGATTAATCTACTCAAGTGTATAAAAAGGTAGATACCAGAAAAAAAATATTTAGCTCTTGTAAATTAAACTTATACCAATTATTTCAACTTTAGAGGACCATAGTTTAAACTAGCGAACCAAAATTGATGATTTTGTTATCAAAATTTTCAGAAAAAAAAGCTTTACCAGAATCCATTAAAAAATATAGTAGTTAACATTTGAAAAAATAAAGTTGATTTTGCTATTGGTACACCTGCGTGTTTAAAAAATTTGAAATTGATATGATAAAATTGCCTGTTCAAAATAAAGAAACGCCTTTTTTCCTTTTAATGGAATTCTATGTCATTGATCCATAATCGTCAAAAAACCCCGCGTACAATGACATAAGATACACTGTATATTTGTGCATTTAACATAAAAATGTAATAAGTGCTGCCATCTAGGCGTTTCTTAAACAACTATATTTTTTGTTTTAACGCAAATATTAGCGTATAGACAGCGATGTGTCTCCAAAACCCGTTCTTAACTTTTTGCGGCACGATGGGTTAAAAAATAACCCACTATTTAGCGTCTACACACTACACTCATTATTTGGAAGTCAACTTTTTTGAAAATAATTTGATGTAACTTTAAAATACAACAATTCTGAAAAAAGTATTATTTTTTGCTATTTCTTAAGTTTTTAAAATGTTATCATACTTTTTGAATTTCAATTCCGAAGCAGAATATTATTTGGAGTATTCCAATCTATAAAGATTAATTTTCAGACAAGTAGTTCATTAATTATACCATTGAGTATAGATCTATACTATCTATACCTACTCAATGATTATACTTATAAGTATTTAAACTTTTAAGTTTTGATGAGTGAAGTAGAGTGGCACAGGGGTACCGCTAATCTTAAACTTTAAATGCTAATAACTAATGAACTATTCATCCGAACATTGATCACCTGGTATGTTAAGTTAAATTTTTTTGCAAAATGTGACAAATTTTTTCTTATATTTTTTTAGTACCGGGGAGTTGGCGATGTGTTGGTTCGTGTTGCTGTCGGGTTCCGTGTTCATTGACGGAAAACTGTTCCTACCCACGTCCAGGTAAGATCTTTTAAGCACTTGAATGGACATAGGCGCAAATAAGGAAGATTTAGGCACTAAGCTTACCCAAAAAATTTCAATAGCCCCCCCCCCTCCCAACATTTCCTAAATTGTTTTTAAGTTATAGTAGGGCTTCAGCCACCACAAATCTCAAAGTTATTTGCGCCTATGTGTATGGAGCATATTATATAGAACGTATTTTTGTTGAAAATCGCCGATTGTCGTATTTTCACCATAACTAATACAATAAAATCTAAACCTACCCAAATTATATTACTCAGTATTTAAGCACTCTATTTATTATTTAGTGTAAAAATATGTTTTGAGATTTTACGAGATTTTTGAAAGAAAATAGAAATAGTTCAACTTTCACCATAGTGAATACCTTATTATAGTTTTTAGTTATTACTAATAGAAAAATCAATTGCTAATGAGTGAGTAACGAAAGTATAAATAAATTAAAAATATCATTAGTCATAAATCTTAAATAGTTTAGGCTCTCATAATTTGTTTTTCATGCAATGATTTATCATTGAATTAAAATTTAACATATCCATTACCATTTACAGTAACGTCTACTCAATAACGAGATACACTTTAAACTTACTATACAGCAGATCGAGTTCCCAGGAATTTTTTTTTTTGCTCCTTCAAAAAACAGGCGTATGCTTAGACCATTTGTTCCGCGGCCTATGCCTGTCTAATTTTCAATCATGAACTAAGATGTTATATAATAATATTAATATTATATTAGTTCTTGTTATCGATCAAACTGTTTTTTTCGTCGCCACCTTAGATAATAAACTAGTATACCGTCTATGACCCCCGTATAGACAATGTGTATACTGATTACTGGCCAAAATATTTACACAGTGATATATTTATCTACATTTTAAATTGTTGTGTGCTCAGCAACGACATTCCTAACGATTCTATTGCACAGACGTGCATTTTCGAAGATCGTTGCGTCTACAGTCCGACAAACCGCGACACCCGTTTTCTAGGGATTAGGACGATTAGCCATTAGGTAATAGATATCTACGCGCTGAGCTCAAGATAAGACGCATATTATTTTATAATATTCACAGCTTTCTTCATGGAATAGATGGTTTTATATAAACGCCTTTACGACCATTACTTAGAATTTATAGTATTTACATATTATAATTTATTTGGTTTAGTTGAGTAAATTCCAATGAATAACCTTACGAAATATAGAGTCGCATAAACCTAATGCTCGTCGAGCTGTACGACAATTTATAGACTATTACCATATAACCAATAACCATGACTTAAATATTTTATTAAAATATTTAAATTGATCTCCTTTTTGATCCTAATCTGATGATTGATACATAGCCATTAATATTCAGACCTGTCATTTGACTATTTGAGAGGTTGTAAGGGTTGTCACATCCACAATAAAATAAGTTACAATACCAAAGAAGAAACGACAGTGCATATTATTTATTACTATTATTATTTATTACTAGCTAAAAATCACAAACAAAGTAACCACCAATCGAGGGCGATATCAGGAATTCAGATAGTATTAATGTACCTACTTTATGTCTATACTCTATAATATAATAAATCATTCTTGTAGATTTTTAGTGACAAAATATATAAATAGTTAACAGATAACCATGTTATACCTGTTTAGTTTACAGTAGCTGTTGTTGCATTTGGAGATTTTAAAGAGTAAAAAAAAAATTTGATCAATTTTTAATATTTTATACATTATAAAGTAAATTTTTAATTCATAATTATTATGTGATAATAAAAAATTGTATTTGCTTTAAATATCAAAGGGAAGGAGCTAAATTAGTTTTAGTGGGCTTTGCCCCCCCCTCAAATTACTGCCCTTGTATACAAGTATACAATACAGGTATAAAATAGCGTATTTTTTACGTCTTTTTTGAGGTTTTTGCTCAACGACTTTGTATAATATACCTACCCTTCTTGTCCTCCTCTACGTCCACTCTACATACCACAATAATCAATTACTATACGCGTAATATTCTACTAACGTTAAACGGTTATTGTTTCTTCTTTAGAGTTTAGTCACCGTATCTTCGAGTGGTTTTTATAAGCTTTACTTTCAATTGATACGAATTGAAAATATATATAAATATATTTAAAACAAAATAACAAAATTTAAAATATACATCAGAGTTACACTATTTATATTAAATAAAAAAACCGGCCAAACCGGACTCGCGCACGAAGGGTTTCGTACAATCATCAGCTATAAACATGTCGGCAACACTGCTTATATTATATATTCTAGGATTTTTAGTATTTGTTGTTATAGCGACAATAAAAATACATAATCTGTGAAAATTTCAACTTTCTAACTTTCATAGTTCATGAGATACAGCCTGGTGACAGACGGACCGACGGACGGACAGCGGAGCCTTAGTAATAGGGTCCCGTTTTACCGTACGGAACCCTAAAAAATGAATTAAAAAACCTTAATCATATTCAATAATAATAATAATAGTGTAAATACTAGACAAATAGTTATCTAGGCTTTAAATTATTGATCAACTAATACGTCAATATTAAGTAAATGTTAGTTATAACAAATAATTGGCATTAAAAAATATATACCAAACATTGAAACTTTTTTAATATTTAACCTACTTAGATAATAATATTATTATATAATATAATATAATATTACATTTTTTTTTTAAAACTAAATATAGCAAGTAGGCTGTAGGTAGTAATTTTATTGATCTATTGACTATTGTTATATACTTGAATTTAAATTATAAGCGGGAGATTAATAATTGAAAACTTATTTATTTATTTAAGTAACTAAATATCTATATCTTTGTCCTCACCGTGCAATTAATATGAATTAATATAATATGTTTAGTTTTTAGACCAACTGGTTTATTAATCATACAAGTTAGGCGTTTTTGCTGCAAATTATATGGAGGTCTTATAAAATGTATCACATAGTTTTCAAGGCGTTAGTTATAAAAAATAATCATCTTGTGAAATTGCATATTGAGTAGGTATCATTGGATATAATACTATCTACAATAGTACAATCTAGTGGTTACTGGTTTTCTATTATTTTATTTATTGTGAGTAATATTTCATGCTTACAAAACTTTACCGAACTAAAATAAATAATTGAAAAGCATTCTACAATATTATTTAGAAAATATTTATTATCGTTAATTATGTATACTATTTAGGAATTTGGTCAGTAGTAATTATTTCCGCTCACGGTTGTTTAAAATTCATAAGCTATCAAATTAAGCGTTGGTATCACGCATTGTTGGATAGATTTTTTTGATGTTAAAAATAAGACATTTTAATACGATGTTGATTTAATAGTGTTAGGTAATAAGGAATTGTTATTTATTTATAACTTATATTCACTTAGTATTTTACTATATATTATATACAATAATTGAATTTAAATGGATAAAAAAAAATAAATACGGTAAATGTGGTAATAAATTAGAATACTGTATGCAACATAATCGATGGATATATTATATTTTACATATTATATATTATATATTATATTTTACACTCGATTTATTTTTAGAATGTTTCGAAACTATTTTCTCTTATCCTATCCTATAATATAACGTCCTGTTACTCCGTCGGCAAATACGTAAAAACAAAAAAACGCCCTAGCACACACTGGCACCGATAACTTCCTTTTTCATTGTGTACATATTGTAACTGATAAATACAATTATATCCGATTCGATGTTTTGCATTCTGTTTATTTAAAACGCAAATAATAAAAATCGATTATAAATCAATAGTTTTGTGTTACAATGTCACGCAGTCATATGAAAACAAATATTAATTATTTAAAAATGAGTACATACTACATACACATATCATATTATTTTTATTCACGTATAAATGCTGATTTTGTACATTTTTAACAATGCTCAATATAATATATTTCACTTCGTCATAATTGTCTACCGTCTGATACTCGGATCGTCTCAACAATTGTCTGATTCATAGAACGATTAATACCAATGGGTTTGTAGGTACTTATTGTAATGCGGCACAAGCTGTTAAACACTTAACGAATCCGACCGAGCTTCCCCTTGACGTGACGTGATACGCTTACAATAGGGACTTGAATTGGACTTATTGCTCGCCCACTTTTGGGGATCAAGACCCGATGCGGGTTTGGATTATGGATGATTTTAAAGAGTGCGAAGGAGGACTGCAGTTCGGCCCAAAAAAAACGCCTCTGATAAACCAGAACGTTAATAAACTTTTTATCTTCGTCCTACGCCGTATATAGAACAGCAGATTACTTGTCTCCTTATTTTTTTTTTTTTTTTGCTACATTTGAACAACATGTGGGAAGTAATATGGAACTTATTATTACACGTGTTATTTTAAAGGGAGTAATAAAAACAAAACATATACATTCACGGACACACGGAAATATTACTGACGAATAGACAAATATAATGTCGTATATATAAATAATAATATATAGTACCTATATACCATGTAATTCAAATGTGGCATCCGTCTATAAAGTTACAATATTTATAATATTACGCTACAGAAATTTTTTAGGTAGGTACATCATTTTAAATAAGTACTTTATGACTATACTTTAATCCGATTTCGACTAATACAAATAATAAAATTGTATGTAATATTTTTGGATGGTTTTTGTCTAATATTGTTTAATATTATTATATTTATTATTGTTATATATATTTTTTTAAGGAAATAATTTAAATTCAAACATTCTTCAGTCTTTAGTGTATACTAGTTAAGTAGACTTGACAATTCCATAATACTTGATTATCGTGGTTTTAGTTTATCCTAATTAAATGCATTGTTCCTTTTGCTAAAATGTTCTAGTTTATATGAATACATTATCATTATGTATATATTTCGGAATGAATGATTTCCTAACAATAACAATTATCGGAATTTCGTCAAATTGAAATTGTACCGTACAAAACATAATTATACTGTATTACTGTGTAGTGCCAGTTATTTTAATTTTGCACACAATATGGTTTGTGAGCCGTGTAATATTATAGACAGTTATTATGTTAGACATTGTACTCCCACGGAAATCAATATTCGGGGTAGAGAATCAGTCGGCAAATAATATTCCCCTCTCTATTAGAATATATTGCATGGTATTTTACTCTGATTGTAATTTAATCAGCTTAACATGTGCTTGGTGAACATACAGTTATTTTTGAGTCATCAATATTGAAACAATATAATATAAATTATAAGTTTCATCACTCTTTATAGTTTCTTTCTCATCAGTGACCTATATTATGTAAGTTTTTGACAAAATCGTCAATTCTTATTGAAGGGTTTGAAATACTTATCGCTTTCAATTATTATAATATACTAATATACTAAATACTAATACGTATTATTGTAACAAATTTTATATTTATATTATGTGTATAATTATTAATTACCCACCTTAAGTGAATAATGACTCACGCAGCATAATATATTATATAGTATTATACATAATTATACATAATTTAGGACAATGTATAATTATTATTTCAAGTTAATCAAATATAATCAATAATTAACAATTTAAAATGTATTATGCTTCCTCAGAATTTTAATAATAATATTTTCCGTATTCGGCATACACCAAAAAACTAAAAAATTGATATTTCACATATTATAGTAAAAATATACTTAAAAGTTGTAGTCATAACTCATAAATCATAACATACAAAAAAGAATACTTGATTTAGATTTTGGAAGATACAGTGCCCATATAGGCTATTTTATTTTATATGGTAACAAAGCGCACATTCAATATTATAATTATTACCTATATTATTATAATATGTATACGCCTGATGTGCTTAAACGGCTGATTCAATGAATGAAAAGGGAATCAACTGTGGATTAACAAAACGTTTATAAAATGTGTAGGATAAAATAATTCGGACAGCGTAGTTGTGCACATAATATATTATTATAATAATATCCTCTCAGTAAATGGTAATCCATTCGTTAAGATTCTCTGTGTACAACATTATAGTATATATATCCTACATAGTATATACATTCGACTATTCGAGCGGTATTCATTGTATTAACTACCTATATTATGTATATTATGGTAGATCCTGCGGGTCATGTGGGATGACATTATAATATCCTATGGGAAATAAATTCAAAATACGTCAAACTATGGCGCGGGGTAAACGCCCTTATTAAATATGTAATATCCATTAAAACCACCAATAAATCTCGTTACATTTTAGACAGCTAGCCGCGAGAATGTAATATAGTGCAAGTATACGTGGGGGTGCCCAATCAGATACAGGCATAGAGTGGAACTAATATATAATATATAAGTACCCACTGCGATCTATCATCTATGTGGTATATGCAAGGCCGTTCTTAGATGGTTGGGGGTGGGCAGGCCCAGGACCTAGGCACCGCGTTTAAAAAACAAAAAATGGGAGAAATAGTTTCAAAAACGACATATTGTTTTATAGAATTTAAAATTGTATCTTCTATAGAAAAATAACGAAGAAACTCATTAGAAATAAAGTATTTAGCGATGCTAAATTAGTAATCTGCAGTATGCATAATAAATAAATATAACTCACAATCAAGATAGTATATTATATACTATATATTATCATGATATTGCGGGGTAATTATATGATAGGAAATTCAATGCGGGGTACCTATAGTTATATACGTACTTTCAGAAAACCCTAGAGCTTATTTTGTTCCATACACGGCTTATAGGCCTAGCTATATAATTTGCTTCTTACAGATACCAGCTGCTATGACTTTTTTACTACAATTTAATGATAACACAATTTTTTTCTGCTTCTACCGAAATATGGACAGTTCTTTTGAAATTCGTCAATTGTGAATCAATAAATTATAAACAATATACAATTGGTATTTTAAAGCAATCCATGAGAAAAAATCACCGTAAAAAGAAATGAAAATGAAATTTTCTTTTTTATCATGGCTTTTTTTCTGATGTCATTTTAAAGACACTTGTAAATATAAATGTATGTAATTATAGGCTTCTCAATTATTTTCGTACCGGGCCTCAAAAATCCTTAGAACAACCTGTATACTGGTGGCTGGGTATATCACCTGATTATAAAATATATAAGTATACCTACAAGTATTCGCGACATTCAGTGTATTATAATGTTTATACATTATATTATTATAATAGTCATTATAAGCATATTGTTGTAAAAACAATACGTCGCCACGAATATTCGTTTGGTCAAAGTGCGTGGATGTTATATATTGCTCCAGGCCAATACATTATACAGAACGATCGAAATTCTAAAGAGATCGCTCTCGATCACAGTTATAAGGATTGAGTTTCATTTTTATGTATCGAAAAATAAATCGAAAGTACACCACACAATTATAATAGCATTATAGCTGTTTGACCCTCGGAACATGCTCGTTCCGTCGTCTCAAGGCTCCTATGCTGCAGCAACGGTCGTTTTCAATGTACTTATGTACTTAATATAATAATATGTATAACTCTATCCTTCTAGGTAGCTATCTACCACTGCAGTCACTTTACGACGATTTACTGATAAGTCTTGATAATTAAACGCGTTACGTGTGTGCTGTGTCTAAACTTTAAAGGAATCAGCGGGTGATTTACTAACTTGTCACCCGTCTTGTTCACTTATATACGCGGTTGATGCCGCGAACGCGGTGTATGATGCGCATATAAACCATATTATTATTATTATTATACGACGAACGCCCGCAAAAGTTTTCGAGAAGACAAAAAAACCATCGTTCGACCTCGACCTTCGCACGACGAGCGTACAAAAGTGTACTCGGGGTGTCCACCTATACCATAGGTCTTATATTGTTATCATCTAAAACCACTGTCCCATTTTAGTTATTTTTCATTTTTTGCAGAAACCCTCCGTTTTTGAAAAAAAAATTGTATTATTGGAATTCCATTTATTACGTTTAAAAAAAAAACTGAGTTTTAATTTATTTATTATTAGTATTTTATAATCATAGGTATATTATATTATTATTATATTTTAATTTGTATACCATAGTATAATTTCGAATGAAATAGTCGGTACATACATTTTTTACTACGTGTCTAGTGTCTACATAGTTTAGCTATAAAAAATGATTTGAAGTTCAATTGAAAAGAAGTTTTGATTTTTAAAAAGTTTATAATTCATAACAATTTCATGTGGTTACCTTACTTAATTAAAAATATAATATTTTACACTTTTATAAAATTGGTTAAATATACACGATATAAAAGAATAAAGCTAATAGATAAAACTAAAATCATCAAACATCATTAAAACTTTTAATTAGGTAGCACAATAATTAGTAACGGATGACTATTGTTATAATTTGATATACATAATATTTATATTTTGTTTATGCAGTAGCCATTTGGTTTTTATTTTGAAACTTGAAAGTGTTACTAATTACTATATTTAATGACTAACGGTAATATAATGTGATAACTTGTTTATTTTTGGGCCTAAAAATATAAGTTATGTAGCCATATGTAGATTGTTTTGGTTTTTATGCATATGGTATATTGTTGTAAGATAATTGTCTAGTATTATGTTATCCATGTTTAGTTTGTGTGAAAATTACAAAAGCTTTGTAGAATAATTTGTTTACTGGTACATTAACTAATTTTATTGTACAAGGTATTTTACAAGGACAATTATTTTAATAAAGGACTCGAGGATTTGTTAGTCTTCGAGTCCTTTATTAAAATAATTTTCAATATTCCATTTGTAATAATACACTTCATATTGCGATCCGCCGGGACCGAACGGACACGATCTAAATACTTTCATTAAAGACCACTGATCTGCAACGATACCGCGGCGAACGCGGTGTATGCGCGCACACTTCGGCGGCGGCATATCATCGTCATCGTGCTGTATATAATATACAATAATAATATTATAGTAGCAGTAGTAGAGTAGTAGGCGCGTCATCCCCGTCACGGTGCGGCGGCGTGTGCAACGGGCATATACACGCACGCACGCGGACGCGGACTCCACGAGAAGGGGCCCTTTGGCAAATGAATGGGGTACGTTGACGATGGCGGACCGGCTTGTCCAGGTGGAGCGGTGTTTTGCGGTCGCGGAGTGGGGAGGTGTGGTTGGTGGGTCATGGTGGGGATGGGTAGGAACTGTTGGCGGCGGTGACGGTTTCACGGATCGCGCATCTCCCTCGACGCCGCTCTCGCCGGTCGACGGACCCCACTCCGCCGACACGACGGTCCGTCGCGCCCATCGACGCCGTTGTATGCACGCACGCACGCACACACATACGCACGTAACGAAACGCGACGAAGAGTTGCGCATGCGCACGACCGAGAAATGCAACACCGAGTCCGGCGGCACGGCGTGTTGTCACACACCGCTCGCACACATACGCACAGAACCGACGACTATGATCGCGCGTACTTCTACTATACGTTACGTCGTTACTTCTCTCGGCAGTTGTCGAGTGGACGAAATAATATTCATGCAACAACAACAATAACAACTAGGATGGTGATAATAGATTGATAAAAATTAATGAGAAATTAATAATAATAACCATATTAATCAAATACGATATTTACTATTAATTCGTTCTAAGTAGTTTTCTCGGTGTGTGCTCCCTAGCTCGAGTGCGCGTGCGTGCGTGTGTACTATCAAGTAGTAAAAAAATAATATTTTTGTTATCGTTATCATCGCGGTCGGGCGTTCGTCGTGTCAGCCGCGCGCACATTACTCATTAGTGCACATTACACACTCGCCGTGTGTGGTACGTATCGTTTCGTTACATTTGTGATTTGGGTTTTTGTGTGTTTTCATAGTGTCCGTAGAATTCGCGATCTCAGTTCGATCGTGTCGGTTAGCTGCTCATCGTGTATTTATAACCTAACAAAAACTCGGCTTCGGTTGTGCGCGCGCGCATGTATACGCGATGTTGTGTTATTATTATGTGTGGCGCCGCGTGTGGTGATCTAACACGCGAAAACAATGATGTTGGCCGCATCGGCACTACAACAACAGCGACGACGTCGACGACGGCGGCGATAACGGAACGGTGAAAGGATTAATCACGTCCGTGCGGTGTGCGTATATAATATCTCGATATCGCCGAGACGTACCTACCTACCTATTTCAGTATTTGATTTTTTTCGAACTCACGACCCGGTATTCTGGACAAACGCCGATCGCCTTCGGAAAATGAAAGGTAAACCATTAATTGTACTGCACCCGTAATAGCCATTGCCCATTAGGTACTACCGCTGAATTGGCGTCAATCTTATTATATAATTTTAATTTGTATGCATTTCGGATAGGATTTATTGTGCGAGTGCGCATGCGCGTCCGTGACTCTGTGTGTGTGTGTGTGTGTGTGTGTGTGTGTGTGTGTGTGCAATCGTCGACAGAAACAACAGTTTCTAATATCGTTATCATTATTATTATTATTATCATCATCATTATTATTATTATTATTTTTATTATTATGCACGTACCACCTAGTAGTTGTTGTGAATCGTGATATTATACAATGTACATGTTTCCCCCGAGACGAACGACTAGTGACGACGTTAGGTACGTGTCAGCGTTACGACGTATACAATTAACGAACAATATTGCTAGATTACCGTCTATGATGGTGTTGGTGCTATTCAATTCCCGTAACATCTCTCGCCGCGACACGTCCTCATCAGTGTGCGCGCAGGCGACAGACGGCTGAACGGTGAACAAGTCGCTTGTTAATAATAGACCGCCGAACAAAACGATAGCATTACACTGTCGCTAATTATGGTGTAGATGGTTGGCGAAAATACGTGATACCATTAAGTGATAACCACCGTTATAAATAGGGCTGGGATTTTCTGGACAATAAATCGCCAATAAAGTGTTTATTATTTCTAAGAAAAAAGTAGCAAAAATCATTTTTTATTATACTTCATTATAATCAAAATGATACAATGACAATTTATTATCTGTCTTATCGAAAAAAAGCATTATTGCAAGTTGTACAAAATCCTGTCCCTGGTTATACCCAAATGTTGTGCGCCGTCCTAGTGGTGCACACTCGATCGCGTTTACAATTTTATCGTTAAAATTTTGTAGGTGGTTAGACTTAGGTTACACCAGGGGTCGGCAATTAGTTTATAGGATGTCCGGACGTTATGAAAAAAAAAATTTGGAGGTCCAGAAAATCTTTTTTTGTTTAGCCAGTTATTTTAAGTCTACACAGAGAGACAAATAATTAGAAAAAATAAATATTTTTAGTGGTCCAGTTATTTCCCTTCCGCTGACGGATATAACCTTACTGTCTATTCTGTATTAAAGTGTGCACACACAAATAGTAGGTATCGTATCTATAAATCTTCATCTATATAGTTCGCTGGACTGTGGAATTCGACTTGAATATTTTAAATGTTACATCATTGGTATTCATTGTGATAAACCAATGATGGGCAAAGTTCGGACCATTCCAACCTAAATACCGTGTTGTTAATCATTGTTCTTACCGGCCTCGATCGTTTGGTTTATTTACATGATAGTAATAATATAATGCCCTCTTTATCATCATAATAATATAATAGGCCTATCGTTTTATTAGTAATAAACGTATAATACATAAGCGACTTACTAAAAAAAATCAATAATTTAAAGACTAATATAGGCTACAGTGGTATTCGATTATAGATAATAACCGAGATAATAACTATTGATCGATTATATTATTATCATTGAAAAAATTGTTTTTTTTTTTATAGGAATCGTGTAAAAATATGTTTTGGGATTGTGACAGTTTTATATTCACCATACTCGTCTTATAATTTAAATAGTTTATGAATTATATTTGAATACTATCATAGTATCGATGATTATCGCCTCCAAATATCGATTAATAAATAAATTATAAGCCTCCCACTACTTAATTGTTTACTAAACACCCCATTTTTTTTAAATATATTATGTATAAATTGTCGAACAGTAGAGGTATCTATAGATGTTACTATATTAGTAGATCAATTACTAATTTTATACTAATTTTACTAATATTACTAATTGTATTTGCTTGCTTGTACTTATATACCATACGATAATAATAATAATAATCGTGACGATCTGGTAAATGTATTATAAACATTAATTAAATTATAATAATATTTTCAATTGATTTTATCATAACTCGTCATTTCTTAATATAATTTGGAACACTACAGTACTGATACATTTTCGGTGGTCAATGTCCATAACATCATGAATGGCATTGTGGCAACTTTTAGAACTGGTTGTAAAATAGCAATTAATATATTAGTATTAATTAAAAGTTGAGTAGGTATTAAGTAAATTAAACTACATACATTTATATACATTTTTTTTTGTATTTATTGGGCTTTAAGGTATGTATATATTAAAAGATACATCCGGTACCTACTATAATAATTTAATGATAAGTGACTACTGATTAAGTAGTGATTACTAATATTTAGCTAATGTATTTGATGAGTTGCTCGTCTTACAGTTGATATACTTTTATAGTAAACTTGAACAATTGTTAGCAAAAACGGGGTTATCTTGTTGAAAGAATGTTGATCAATATATTAATATATATAGCTAGTTACAAATCGAGTCTACAATTTGGGAACCAATCATTTGAGATTCTTGGCATAATATGTTAAATTACATTTAATTAGCACCGCGCGCTTATTATTTTTGTCTCGACTCATTAATTGCGCTTTGTGGAATATGACGTTGCTTACCCAGTCTGTCTGTAAACGAATATATTACGAGTTAAAAATTTTAAACAAGAATTGATCACGATTCACGATCACCAACCTGACTTATGTAATCCTTTCGTGACTACATATAGTACCTATAATAACCATAGGTATTAACTAATAAGTATTATATCCAGTACCGGTGAACCATTGAGAAATTCGCAATTGCCTTTCCCAATAATGAGCTTTTTTCTTCGATTATATAGTAATCGTCAATCGATCGATATAAAAGATTTTTTCTAGGATAATTTTGAAAACCACAATGATGACGACTGAACGTGGATCGACTGTTTAAAAACTATATCGCCGAAACTAGTGCGTCATGCATTCGCTATTCGGGTGTTAATAATATACTATCATTTTATCGACAAAAACCAATTTTATATTTATTATACATCATTGTCCCTGTCCGGTCAGTATTGAATTTAGATAATATTATTGTATTCATTCCAGAGTATTGACTATAAAGTTCACACACACGGCAATTAGTTTAAGTGACGATTTGCATTAATCAATTCGCCACAGCTGTCAACAGTCATGAATTTCTATATGGGTAACCTATACGTCAAACACTCTTATATTATATATATTGTTTGGTGGTTGGATGGTTCGTGGAAGATTGTCGTCGAACGGAGAAATCAATATCATATAATTATGTCGACGTAAATTTTTTGTCGCGATTATTGTGCTTTCTCTCTTTCCCATTGTCGATTTAAGGTTGTAAACGACGAGTTGAGTGATTTTAACACGATCGTCAACGTATATATTGTCTTTGCCACACACATTTTTTACCCGATCGACAACGATTTTAATTTGGATTTTTTTTGCCGCGATCGCATTAAAGTGCGGAAGTGAACATAACTTGTTTTGTGGACGCGTAGCGAATTCGAATTAAATATGATTTCGTATCGGAGCAATGTAATAAAACGACGGCGGCCCAGGGAAAGCGGATTGTCGCCGACACAAAATCGCACCAATATACCCACCGATGTAGTTAGTACTTTCTAATGGTTTCTATGTGTTTGTAGTAGATACAGCCATGTCTTTTATAGATCTTGGTCTCAAATGAAATTTGAAAACGTTTTGCCGGTAGACGCGTTGCAAGATTTCTAGAAATCGCCTTTTGCGGTTTCCTGTATACACCGCAGTTTTACGTGGTGTGAATTTTCAGTATACTCGAATACTCCTTATCGATTCCGCCATTATATTAACTTCGTATTTTACATTTGTAGTTAAAAAATGGCGTTTGATGTGCCGACGATAGAGTGTGTGTTCGATGATTGACGTAGTAAACTACACCATTAGTATGATACAGTTTTGTTATAATTTCTTCATTAGAAAAACTCAACAATATTCGATAAACTTAATTTATACATTTATGTTTATTTTTTATGTTTTGTATAAAAAAAACATGTGTATGTAAAATAAAATTAAAAAATATTTTAGCAAAATAGAAACAAAAGAAAAATATTATACAATACTGTATAGTATATTATAGGGCTGTTCGATTGTTTCGATTAATCGACTGGAGCATCGATTAATCGATTAAATTGATTATTTTTTAAAATGTATTCACCACCGAATAATCGCATTACCGATTAATCACATTATCGATTAATCGAATTATCAATTAACCGAAACTGGACTGTACATTTTTAACGAACATAACCATGGTGTCAAGTACAATCAGTAGTTATTATTACAGTACTTCCAAAAGAAGTGTTTTATTTTGTTTTTACGAAAAAAATATAAATATAATTTAAAAGAAAGCTATCTCTTATGTGTACTTAAAATAAAAACAAACATAATGACAGCAAGACAGTGATGTTATTCATCATCATTATAATCATCAAATAAAATACCTGAATACCCTTTATAATTTTTAGTATTTTAAAAGTATATTAAATATTAATCCAACGATAAGTCATTGCATTTGAAAAATCTTAAATGAGTACCATAAACCTAGTAGGAAATATAATTCAGCAGTTCTCAAAACCGATAAACTTTTATCGATTAATTTAATCGATTAATCGATATGTCTTTGACTATTTCAACAATCGAGCACTCTAGCACGTCTCGATAAAAATCTTCGATTAATCGAAATTTTCGATTATTTAGTACTTTTGACAATCGAGTATGTATTATGACAATCGAACAGCCCTAAGTATATGTCGTGTAATAGAAATTGAAATTAAAAAAAATAACAAACATTAAAAAGATTTTTTTATATAAATGAAAATACTTTTGTGATAACGTATATTTTTATACAAAAGAGTTACAGTATGTGCGGTGGCCATTGTTTCTAATGGTCTTTATGTTATTTTTCGCGAAATCGCAAACGTATTATAATAATTATTTCGAGTAGTTGATAGGAAGTGAATCACCGCTCATTGTTTTCGATGCGTACACTTAATACCATTATTATATTATCATACCTATTATAGTGGATGCCGCCACGAGGGTATAATATTATAATATTGTTCATGCGCTAGCTTCAATGGTTATCGCTGGGCTGTGTTAAGGGGGGGGGGGCAATGGAGCATCTTTATCCGGCCTAGTAAAATTAAGGAGACCACATATTAATTAATCAACAAAATTAATAAAACCAACCAAGTCGACTACAATTTGACGTTTTCACTATAATAATATTATATAGGTAGTCTGAAATCTGTAATAATGAGCAGTTTAAAATTCTATTCACAATTATTACTGTATGGATACCGTGCAACAACCAGTTGTCTAACTATTCAAGTTATTGGTAATAATGGCGTTTGTGAAGTATGAATGTGTGATAACCACTTATAGAAATATTTAAATAGATATTTAGGTATGGGGTGGAGATAATGTTTGGTGGATTAGAATGAATAATTTTGAAACGATAATAATTTTTAAACAATTTGTCCATAGTAAACACTATAATGAGCCATCTTTCTGGATTGGGGTGTTATCTCTCATAATCCTACCCGTATTCTAACGAAGGGGAAAGAGGAGAAGGGTGCCTGTAAATATAATTTCATACGGTGGTGTAGTACATACACGCGTGCCCAATTTCTGTAAATGAAACAAAGAAATCTTTTACATATGTCTGCAAACGTTATTTCGCTACGAGTATTCGAAAGCGATGGCTAACAATTATTACCTACAATTAATTTAAAATAATAATAATTCTATCGACAGTCGTGCCTACTTAAACTTCGGTATCGTGTATTCGTGCGCACCGAAAGTTCTACAGCCAGCGCGCCGTTTTTACGTAACGCACCGCTGCGCTGGTTTGGATAACCGGTACCCGTTTTAAGTAGCCAGCAGCGTATATACATTTATATAATAATTTATATTACTATTATTATATACTTATCCGAGCCGAAAGCATCAATATTTACCAATTATAATATGTACTATTATTATGTTGCGTACACACTACACACTCCTTCACTCTTCAATATTACGAATTATATTATTTTGGTTTTCTTGCGTCGTGTGTGTTCGCCGTTTAAGCCATCATCGTCGCCACCGCTACGAAGACTTGTACAAGACGTGTACACCGATATTATTATACGTATAGGTTACCCACACCGGGTTTAAAAAAAGTATTGTCTATTTTTCAACTTCCATGCACGCGTTGGATCGCGAATGAAACATAAAAAAATAAGTATAATGGAATTTCTATACTGCTCCTATATTGTTGCAATAATATAATAATCGTATCGCGACGTGTGCAATGTATTTTTGTTGTCGTCGATGATAATGATGATGATGATGTTGTGCAGTGTAATAATAATGATATTATACATATAGATTATAAAGCATGAATCATACATTGTGACAGCATTGTAAATTTGTAACGGATCTCCTCTCGTCTCACGCGTATAAATCTATAGAGAGGTACGTACGGATATAATATTATATATATACGTCGCGCCGTTTTCCGGTCGACGACGGCTATCGCAGTGGGCCGGAAATTTCCTGCCTGACTGTAGCACATTATATATTAGCTGTAGAGTGTACAGACGGTCTCTTCTCTTCAACGATATAATAATATATTATGTATACATGCACCTACTCTCGTCGAAGTGAGGTACTCGAAACTGTCCACGGCGCCTTAAATTTATTGAATTTTCTACCGACCTACAATAATGTTATAAAATGGAAATACAATTATTCACAGACCACGGACCACGGTGCATACAATCCGTTGGAATAAAACGATTCTAGGACGTTTTAATATTTTATCACTATATTTTTAAAATGACAAAGCGTTCGTTTTCATATTATATTATTGCCCGTTAATCTCGTTCGTATTATCAGTGGTTATCTTAATGATTTATAATATAAAATAATGAATATAGTTAGTATCCACACTAATTATACTGCAGTCTACAAATGACGGTATGTGCATAATAATATATACAGGAAAATGTCTCTTATATAAAAATGGTCGGGAAGAAAATGTCCATACTTACCAAATAAAATTGTTCTTTTTATACGTGATTAAACGCCGATACCATGCGCTGCAATTTTAGAACCACGCAATGTACTGCGTGTGTGTAAGTATTTTACGCGACGAAAACCACTATAACGGCTAAACGCAATAATATTTATTATATTATCTTCGTGCGCATACCTACATAATATTATAATAGTACAAATGTATAATAATATTATTATGTAGATGTGCAACTGTTGTAATGACGGGGCGGCACTCTGTTGGGTGAGGCGTCACGGGTCGTTCAGCGCATTCTTCGTTTTTTCGAGGAATACCTCCAAGTACCCGTTGTTATTGTGTAGACAATTTTGTTGACCGAAAATAATAATGACCTTTTTCAAAAAACTTTGTAATACAGACTGAACGCAAACGGCTTGCAACGGGGTGAAAGCTCTCGTGTGAAAGCTGTCGGTTTTTTTGTAATTTACATCATAATATTATTATTATGATGGATTTCCGCAAATAATAATTATAATATTGTTTACTACTATTTTTTTATTAATCGTATACACACATCAGCACACAAAAACCTTATAGAGACTAGCATAATATACGGGCATTATGTGTACGAAAACGCATATTATGCGACGCGATAAAAAAAATTGTAGGTATGTTAATATGTTATGTTTTTTTTAACAAATTATTACATCTTTTCCTACTTTGGAAAAAATTATATTTCGTATACAAACATTATGTAGGTACTATACATAGCCTATAGGTATACCTACTGTAATACTGTATACATATTAATATACTAGCTGCCCGACCTTCCTCCGGAAGAAATTATTTTTTTATAATTTAATTAAAAAACATATAACTATTTTTTAATACAAATAATATAATATAATTACATATTATAGTTATTGTGATTACTGATTTCTGAAAATTATAAACCCTACATTTTGAATTCAACCACTGGAGTGGTAAATTTTATTCTTTTTATTATAGAATAGAGATAAGGTAGAAAAAAATGTAGCAATAAATTATTTGTTCAATGAATAATATATATTAAGAATGGAGAAATGCAAGTGCAAACAAATAAATAAATAATTAATAATGATAATAATAACAATAATAAATAAACAAACAAACCGGTTTCCTTCGTCTCCACAATCAAGTTAGATTCTTATATATATATATATATAGATTATGTTATGTTTTATGCGAAACTTATTTTCTCTTCATCGTATAATACAATTATGAATTAAGTAAAACGAAACATATAGGTATAGAATAATATGTATACCATTTATTACAATTTTTAATTTTTTTTTTGATTGGTTTTATTAAAATTATTTATCGATGTGTTGAATATAATAATTATATTATATTGCTTTAGTTTTATACTCCATTTACTATAGTAGTTTACTATAGTTCGTTATATATACGTGTATTATGCACCTATTGATAATACAAATTATTTGATCGAAATTTTTATGTGAAATTATTACATCTTTAGTTCATATAGGAGGAGGGTGTAATATAATGTACCTATTCGCTAGACGACACAAATGGAATGAAAATAAATTGAATTATGACGTCGGTTGTTGTATCAATTACTTTCCTTTGTTATTATATAGATTTTGTGTTTGTTTCCTGAACTAAACGCAAATTACAAACGGAATCAGTTTGACCAAAACCGCTTTTTCATCGAACTATTTTTCAAAATTAAAATTCATAATTTTGTATATTTTGTTTCTTATTATATTACTTAGGTATCTATAATTATATAAACAAACGGATTAAAATATTTTATTATGTTTATTTCTTCAAAGACTGACTTCAAATACAAAATTAAAAACTACCTATATTTACTAAATTTTATATTATATTACACAAAATGATCTTTTTCCCATTTCAATAATATTTTAATATCTGCAATGCAACTAAATAATACAATTTTCCCCACTGAATTAAAAATGTATATGTTAATTTGGCTGAAAAGGAAAACTGAGAATTTATCCGAAAAATGTAATTTTGAACAATTAATGGTCATTGTTATTATTTAATTCATTTTATTCACCAATATGTATCATCAAACTTCTTTAATTGAAAATACCCTCAAGTTATCCATTGTAAAATACACTTCACAAATCTGTACACTGTACAGTATGACGTATATATGTCATGTTCTGTACACTGTACAGTATGACGTATATATGTCATGTTTCACATAAGGTTTTATCCTTTTTTCTAGTAGTATAATATTATACGCCACCATACTTTTATTACTTCGAATAATAATAGCCATAATTGCGCGAACGCACACACTATAAAACAATAATTATTATTTTTAAATTCCGATAAATTGATTGATGTTGCAGACCTTGTAACATAATTTTTATTTGGAATATACTTTAATTTGTATTTAATTAAATCTGAGCGTTTGACAGTTAATGATAATAATTATAATTCTAAATTGTATGATACATGAATACGATAAATGGTAAATTAAATCGTATTCCCGAGGTTTATTTTAAATTATAAATACGAGCAATAAGTATTTGATTGTAATTCATAATGAATAAAAAATAAACGCATGCATGCTGCGTCCCAAGACCGTGCGTAATATATATTGTGTAATAATATTATACGTTTATATATTTGTTTATTGTATATCTGAAAAAAAAACATGCAATGTCACCGACATCCAGGGCCTGCCACCTAACGATAATACTACCGTTGCTGCAACACGATAATATTATTATATTATTATAAAAATGAAAAATAACGGACAACACGACCGTTCCCTTGACGGTTTCGCCTAAAAAAAAAAATATCAAAATATATATCCACCGAAATTGGACCGTACTCGATTGGCGCTCCATTGTTTCGTACACGTACTTGTACATAGTTTTGCGGACACTGGTCACCGCCACCGTGGCTTTCACTACTAAACGGAATATAATAAATATAATATTGCTATATGAAAATATTACTCGGAAACGGTAATTTATATAGGCGACGATAGGAAAATCGAAATGTTAAATGTTTCTCCAAATATTCATTCCGTTATATAGGATGATTTACCAACCATGCATTTTATCACCGTCCTCATGTATTCCTTTAAATAATGAACAATTGTGATTTTTGGAATTCTTAAGTATATTTCAAAACCATATTTTAAATTATTTAAATTGTTTATACAATTTAAGGAGTGCCCTGTGGCGATACACACTTTTTTTTATCAAATGAAAACCAACCTGTTTTACTGTAAAAAGCAGGTGGTTCTTCTCAAAATATTTGTGTATCTTTCTAAATTCTAACGAGTAGTTTTTGAGTTGTTAAAAAGTATATTATAGTAAGGATAGAAGTTTTTAAAAATGGTTTTACAAAAATGTAATATTGAATATAGTATTTATTCTTAACAATTTTTACAAATTAAATACTGATGGATTAATTATACTATTTAAGTACTATAGTTTTTAAAATATAGCCCTCTTATATTTTGATCGTGGACCAATTTCCCCTGGTTCTCAAAGTTAAATAATTCAAAAACTAACCGTTCAAATTTCGATTGAGGTACATCATAATTTGCAATAAATCCTTCTGCAGAAAAAAGGCCGTTCTCATTTGGGTAAAAAGTATTGTAATTTATTGATTAAACTGACATAAGACCCTCCTTAAATCAGGGATCTTCAACCCACTTTATCTTTATTTGATGATCGCAAACATATTTTCAGCATATATAGTACCTAAGTATGTATTTTGTTAATTTAATTTAATAATTATGCGGCCTGCCAGATTTTTTTAAATTAATAGGTGGCCCGGCTGAGACACGATTGAGCATAAAACACCTTTTTTGCGACACGATTGAGCATAAATTGTCGGCGTATCAAAGGAAATTGAAATACAAAAGAAAACCAACACGATTGAGCATAAATGTTCTGCAACGTTGCCATTTTCAATTTTGAACTGTATTATACAAAAATATTGATTTAAATAATTATAATGATTCAAAATAAAACATGGCGAAAATTATCATGTTTTCATAGTCAATCTGTAATATACCTAGTCACATTATTCAAAATATTTATAAATCAATAGTAGTCACATTATAATACAGTATATAATAGATATTTTTGATAATAATGAAATAATAATAATAATAATAGTTATGACTTATGAAAATAATAAAATCAAAATATTTATAAATCAATAATAGTCTCAATAGTAGTCCGGAATAGTACTCCGGAACTAATATATTAATCGATAACATTGTTGATAAAGCTGAGGGGCTCGGCTCACGGCTCGCGTCAGATATCATAATAATTGGTGTAATAATACGTGAAAATAATAAATTACAAAATTTTGGCAACGTGAATTTGGCAACATCGCATAAAATATTCTATGCTCAATCGTGTTGCTAAAAAGGTCTATGCTCAATCGTTTTATGCTCAATCGTGCTTTACCGGGTGGCCCACTGCTTAAAAAGGTTGAAGAACCCGGCCCTAAATGGTATAGGTATAAATCTAAGTAAGAATTTGAAAATTCGGTCTTCCATAAGTACCTACACTTCAAAAATTCTAAAAATCAGAATTTAAATAAATTAATTATAAAATGGAAAAAAAAGGGGAAGGGATGACCATGTTTGGTGAATCATCCTGTATAATATTATTATTATTATATAATATTGTCGTGGTGTAAAGAGGTATTTCAACTCGTATTTCAACATTTGGCGTTTACGATCCGGATTCCGGGCGATAACAACGATCTGAAATATCTCGTATACGTGGCAGTGGCGCACACTCAATCTTACTAACATGGGTCGAACATTAATAGCGATGACCACCGACCCACCAACCATTATCAAAGCAACTCCAATATAGACCCTCTGGGCACTTGAGACTCTAGTCCCCCCCCCCCCTAAATTCATTGAAGTTTAATATAATTTAACTTTAAATTTATTCAAAAAACTATTTTTATATAATAATAATGAATATAAAAATTAAAAACTATTACATAGGTACATATTTTGTCTATATAGGCTAACTGTTTTTATTACTTATTTAAGTTTGTAACTTGTAAATAAGGAAACTTTTTGTCAAATCAAATTATATTCCTATACACTTAGATCAACATTTTAAACTAGCATACACAAGACAAAACTATAGCATATTATATAATTATTCAAAAATAGACAAAATGTTAAAGGCAAAATTAATAAAAATAGTTTTTACCATTTTTAATACATGATCCTTTACAAAGATGGGTATTTAAAATAAAAGCGAAGTTAATTTAGTAAGACTGAGATAGTAAAAGAACTTGAAATTGTAATTTTTACTTAAATGAGCAATACAATTTACTAAAATTAAGTTGTATATTATTTTTAAAGAGAGGAAATACAATTATTTGAAATAACTATATTAGTACAATAATGCTTTTTCTAACAATACACTTTTTCTGGCAAAATCGTTGATTATTTGATCAGTTTCAATTTTGATATCTGATTCA
>NC_042495.1:51741949-51782408 GCF_005508785.2 Acyrthosiphon pisum
ATACATATGTATTGTATTTGTACCGGGTGGCAGATGCAAGCACAATAATATTGCCCCAAAAAATTTTTGATGGGCGGAGGGTCGTACGGTCTACTGCATAAAGCATGCGTTCAAAAATCCAAAATCTCTACTCTGCCCAGCAAGAGAACACTCCGCGGTCCTTCGAAAATCGATTGTTCTGCACATCCCCACGCGACACCCTGCTATGTACAGGAACCGGTCTCGGTGGTAGGGTGACGCGTGGGGATTAGCAGAATCGTCGAGTACAACTCGTTGACTGAGTATTATAGATCACGTACCTATATGGCGTGCACTCGTGTTACCGTAATGTATTATTTTAATTGCGCTGTTTATAAAGTATTTAAATCATTTGAATAATACTATATAATTATTGGTGGCCGTTACATCGTACCACCGATGTGTGCCGACTGCCGGAGAAATTGTCGCGCGCGCGATAGACTTGTTGTCGCCGCGTCTCTCGCGAATTCCTCGTCACGGTTTGCATCTTGCGGCAAAACGATGATTCTCTGTAATCGATTCGTATCACTGTAGCACAGTTCTCGTACGTCTACAAACACTTTATACGCGCATCTCGCTTGTGTTTTTTTTTAACGAATGCACTCTGTCATTTTATTTTATAACGTTCGTATTCATATTATTAAGCTCACGGTTTACCCGATAAACTCTACCGACCCATTTCTTTGATAAAACGTTATCGGGGTTAGAAAAACCCCAGGTTTTTTTAATAAACTGCAGGGTTGGGTTAATAAATTGGTAAATGACCATAAAAACTTTAAAAAAAAAAGAAAATCACCCAGGGACTTTCGTTGAAATATTTTAGTGCGGGTTTAAATGGGTCTTATAAAAAAAAAAACCATTTATACCCATATATAGTTGAACCCACAAAAAAAGTAATACTTAGAATTTATTAATTTTTATAAATATTTTGATACAACTTATTCCTAATTCCTAAAAGTTTAATCCTTCATCCTAATAAGTTAATTAGGTAAGATTTTATATGTTAAGATTTTAAATTTATAAGTTAGAACATATAGGTGAGTAATAATTTATAGTTAAGTACAGTATCAATTACTGAGTAAATAATGCTATTCCCAAATTGGCAATTGCCATAGTATATGTTTTTGTTTAAGTATAAAAAAAAAACAATTTTTAAAATTTAAAATTTAAAAATAATATAATGGGGTTTTTTTTCCTATACATTGTTAAGCAGAGGATTTTTTTTTTTAATGATTCATGCATGTATGATATATATACAAAGCCGCCCGCAGAAATTTTTCTCGGGGAGGGGGGAGGGGGGCAGCGAAAAAATAAAACACTTACCATAAAGGCATAAGCTCTGTCTTTTATATCACATCGTAAAAAAAAATTTACAATTTTGTGGCACCTTACCAGTTATTAGCCCTCTTATCGCCTCCCAAGACTGCTATATAAAATGCAAATAAATGCAATAAAATCCTATACAAATTACAAATTAGGTATTATATAAATGAGCGGGGAGGGGGCGTGCCCCCCCCCCCCCCCGCGGACGCCCTTGTATATTTATAATTTAAAATTCCAACGAGTAATTTATGACTTAAACTGAGTACTTACTAAAGATAATATGATTTGAAAGATATAGTAAATAATATATATAATAGGTGTATCTATTAACATTTTAAAATTAGTAAAACCTATATTTGAGCATAATGAATAGCGTATATGACGGCTATATATTATAAAATATATTAGGTAGGTACAGTTATTTTATAAACTAAACAATTTTCTAGGACTATTGTCAAACGAAGTTTAATATACATTAACACTTACTACTCGTTCGAATTTATAATTTAGATACATAAAAAAAAAATCAAAAAGAGCATATTCTATATATTATATATGTTTTGTAAAAAAGGTTGTCCACATTTGAGAAAAAAAAACGAAATTTGTGTCGTTACAGGACACTCCTAAAGCTGCATCAAAAACTAAAGTATTCCAAAATAAAGCCCTACAAGTTACAAAAATCGAAATTCGAATGAACTCTTCATTAAAGGAAGCAATGGGGAAGATGAATGGTTGGTGAAACATCCTGTATAGGATTACGCGTCGTGTACAATAATAATATTAATATAATATATTGTGCGTTCGTTGAGCGCTAATGTTTTTCCGTATAATATGGTATATGTATATGCGATGATAATATGTATTCGATGTTTGGTCATGAGGGGGAGGGGCGGGGAGGGCATGCCGAAATTCTCCGAGAGAGCGAGCAAGGGAATCGGCAAACGACGACTTTTGTGGCGTTGGCGTGGGCGGGCTGCAGCGGCGGGAACGACCCTGCCCGCACCGGCACCGACGCACTACGTGCCATCTGGCGTGAGCATGCCCGCCGCACACACCACCGCCACCACTACCACTCACGCACCGCGTCGCCAGGGATGGGTTTCGGCGGCCTGTGCGCCCAGTGCCACCGTCGTCCCGACAGTGGTGAATCGTGCGTGGCGTCCGCATCGGTCCGTCCGGGTTTGGGTCGTCGCGCGCCGCGGTCGTCGTCTGCGAACTCACGCCGCACATGCTGCTGCCGGACGCCGGTGCCGAGGACGACGACGACGATGAAAAAACATTCCAAGCAGCTTGAGAAGCGCATCGACGACCAACGACAGCTGCTGCTGCAGCAGCGGTTACCGGGGGCGGCCGCCGACAAGCGGAGACCGTCGTTGTCGTCGTCGAAATGCAAGAACGGCATACTGAAAAACGAGTCCAGTCCCGAACTGTCGCGGCCCGCTTCCCGCAAATCCAGACAGTACTTCTTGGAACCCATCCGTCGGTGGAATTCGTTCCACAACAGTCGCGAACGCAAGACCAACACCGCCGTGGCTGCTAGCACAGCCACCCCCGCCTCGCCGTCGTCGTCTTCCACTAACAACCTGCCGTACCTGCAGACCTTGGTCAACCTGCAGCGGGAGTCTAAGAGCGCTTGTGCCCGATTCGCACAGTCCGTGTTGCCCAAAACGCCACGGGGAGCCGAAAGCGCGCCAGTCCTCATCGGCGGGGCCTCTTCTAACTCCGTCTCTGCCACCTCCGATGATGGCCAGTCGCCGAAATTGCTCCAGCAGACAAGCGTCGGATGCCCGGCCAAAAAACAAAACTCCAGCCCGAACCTGTTGTTGGTATACGACCGCCGGCAGCAGGGTGTCGCGGGAGTTAATATTGGTGGCGGCAACAGCCTGACGAATTCACCCCGTCGGTCAGCCAGGAGGCCGAAAACGCCTCCGCCGCACCCTCACCACAGCCAACAACAACAACAACAACAACAGCTAGCGGCGGCGGTGGCTAATAGCAGTAGTGCCGGCGGTGTGGGGTTGGACGCCACCGGTTCTTCGAAAATACCGTTCGCCATAATGGTGGGTGACACGCCGGTCGTGTGCCAAGACACCGTGCCCAGAATCAAGGCAATCCGCGCCGATTCGGTGACGGAGAAATCGTCGTATCTGGCTGTCGACTTGTCTCCGCACCGTCGATACTCGTTTTGGTCAGTAAAACGCGCGTAAAACCTCTTGTGGCAGAGTGATCCGCGCAAACTTACAACTCGGGAAATATTATTTTTAAATTTTTTTTGGGGCGAAAAAGTCACGTGTGACCACTGACCAAAATATAATAATAAGGATAATAATATATAGGACGCTCAATGCGCACTTTTAACCGTGCAGAGGCATGCTTGTGCGAAACCGTGAACAACGGATCAGAGGTTTTTTTGTTATCAAGTTGGTCATCGACAGATATAATTGAGGATATAATTCATCCATATTAATAATAGGTGCGTTGTGTATAAGCAATTATTCATCAGCCTATTGCACTCATGATTCTGAAATTTGGTGCTTAGGTATTTCTATACCCGAGGACGTAGGTTCACCCCAAAGTCAATTTTCCAAAATTCTCATTTTAAAAACCGGCTCTCAGACCAATTTTTTGGCTCACAAAAAACTAATATTTTTTAATTGTGTGGCCATTGATTACACAAAATAAAATAAAATATAATTATTATATTATTATAATTGGATACAATTTTAGATCTGAATTGTATATTTGGTCAAATCACCCAATTTGCTGTGCCTAGAATATTATGTGTAGTTTACATTTCACGAAGTTTAAGACAGGGTAAATCCACTGCCATTATTCAATTTATCACGGTCAACGTCGTGCAGGATCGGCCATAATATAAAAGATAATATATATAATTTGGATATATCGGTTTTGTCACATGATTATATATACGATTTTTTATTACTCGGATTTGTATAACTGCTGCATAATGCATGGTATTACATTCTGTATTTCCTCGGTCATAAACTCATCGAATTAATAAAAAAATATGTATATAATCTTTTAGAGACATTCTGTTATTACGGGCAAGAGCCTGGTAATACTAGAGGTTTTACCGTGTGTGTATGTGTGTGTGCGTGAGGGGGCGAATTGAGGCGAACGAATATTGCTAATGCCGCCACTGATTCTAGGTTGCGGTTTTTCATTATATCGAATATCTGCTCAATAACATTCAGATATTGCGTAATTTACCTATCATTTTCGCATCAAAAGTTTTATTAAATTAATACTGGCTCGCGTTTAATTCTGATGGGGTTATTATTGTTGTTTTTGTGATAGGTATTCAGTTAGCATCAGTCGTCCGCTCCTCGTTTTTAAAACGTGATGTTATAATATTTTAAATTATATCAATATAGTTTTTTTATTATTATTATTCTGATATAGATTTATAATATTGTATATTATGTACATTTTTTATAATATAATTTAAATATAAACTATATAATATATCCATTTCACTAGTTTCGCGGTTTCGTAATAACTATCTAAAATAAAACAATCGTGACAGCCATTTTTGTTATTACTTATTATATTATTTGCTTTATGTAATAAGTGTATTATTTAGATTTAATAGTATTTTTTTCGTTTTACTGACCTGTTCAAAAAATTTATCCACTGTACATCGAATAATATAATAATGGCGTCCTTAGGAATTTCATAAGTGTTCTGTTATTCGGAGCGCTCCATCTATTTACCCTATTTTATATTTATATTTATATTAATACTGAGCGAATATAAGACAACACTGTTAATGCAAATAGGATTTTAATAAAATATACTACTTGTCCGAGTATATCGGTTGTATAGCGAAGTTTCATTTCCAATAAAATATAATAACTTCTGAAGTACACAATATTATAACGATGGTATTAGAAAAATATTTTGACAGTACAAATGAAAAAAAATGTATGAGGTATAGCCGACAGCCGACCTCAATACACGCACAACCGTTCTTTTATAGTTACTTGGTTATGGGAAACGTCGGTGGTATTTGTATGACAGTTATTAATTTTACATTGTCACTCGGAAAGTGTTTTCACAGTATTTGTTCGTTCAAGTACACAAAACAATATAAATAGATACCTATATATACTTTTAATTTCTCATTTTGGGTGAAAAATATAGAACACCAACAACGAGTACCCACACCTACACCGTGAATTTGATTTTTTTTAATTCAATTCAGTTGTATGCACAATCCTCAAGGGTTTGCAAAAACAAAAAATAAGGTTATTCCATATATGCTTGGAATCGTTTCAAAAAAACAAATGCATATCAATAATTTTATTTGATTGCCACACTTTATTATACTAACGAGTAGCAATAATTCTAACTAACTCTATATCTACAAACGGAAACATCGTTATCAATTATTTTGCAATCTCTTGGGTTACACAATATATTCTAACTATTTCCATATTTTATTATATTTTAGTAGTTTTTCCGAATCTATTTTTGAATAGTATCAATTCGTTGACGTGTGTTATTGTCTAAAAAAATAAAATATTTATTGAAAATAATAAACTACTTATTATATAAATACTATTATTATATTTAATACTATCCGTTAAATTATATTTATTATGAATTTACTATTATGACATATTGGCATAAAAATTATGACTTGTTTAAAGCACAACAAATGTAAATAATACAACTAATTATTTTTAATTACTTCCGTATGTAATCAAATATACCTAAGTAAAATATTTTTTAGTACTCTTGTCAACGAATTAGACATTGAGAAGATTTCTGGAAATTAAACTATAGTTATTTTATCATTAATCAACTTGTAGTAATAGTAGTTGTGCTGTCTATTGTATTCGTTTATTGCGTGTTAGTTGTATCTACAATTTATATAACTCGTAATACCTGTGATTAAAAGTTAATGTATACTTCAAAGCAGAAACCTTTAGTTTTCGAGATTAATGATTATGAAACACTAAAGAAAAGGAACTATATCAATGTTTTCGTGCACCAAAGTCAAAGGTGTTTACGGTGTATCGAAAGCGTAAATATTATTATTTTAAGAGTCAAATTATTAAGTGCAGCTTATCATCATCGTGAAAATAACTGTTTAAAAATAAATTTTGTATGTGATGATTATGACGATGGTTTCGTGCATCGATGAAGCTGAGTTTATACAAAACTTTTACTTATTCGTGTAAAAAAAATCATTTGCGCGTCCTTTTGTATATTTCTCTTCTCTATTCCCCTCACTTATGGTCCCATATAATATTTTATATTTATCTTAATATATACGACCCGTGACAATTGATCTCTTTTCGAAAATGTTTATGAGTATACAGACTAGTATATACATTATACACTGACACATTGTACGGTGTCTGTGTTATTGTGTTATAAATGTATAATGTGCATTTATATTATAATAATATTTAAGAGACATAGTGTAATGCGGTGGTAGGCTGCAATCACTAATGTGTGCTGCGGACAGGCGTCGTCCGACATCGCAAGCTACCAAATGGGTGACCACTGAACACCCAGGTTCTTTACGACGAATCTTCGCCCCACATGAACACGTATTTTTAAAACCAACCGTACCCCCACAAAACGCTTATGAGTTATGACCATATTTGTCGATTCTCTAAGTCCAATAAAAAATATCAATAATAATAATATTTAAATTACAAGTGTCCTACCTATAAATTAGCTAATATAGTTTACTTATTACTTGTTAGTAATATATTATTTATAAATACAGTTGACAAATAAAACAGTTTATCTGTGATATGAAAACGATTACGAGTTTTAGATAAACGATTCATAATTATTGCCCTGACAATCGTTGCCGCATCGTATCGTGCAGTGTGGCAAGCGAACTTATTATATACCGTGCCACTGTGCCATGCCAATACGTTACCATAACAATACATACTTAGGTTTAAACATATTTAACTTTTTTAAGACACGAACTACACTCAACACGGTTAGTTTAGAACACCCCTTGAATATTAAAGACCTGTTATTATTGTTAAATACCTTATGTTTAACCTTTTAAACCTTATGATTATGTTTATTCAGACTTAAATATGTATAAGATATATATAAATAATCATATAAAAAGTGCTTCCATTACACCTATATAAGTTGCACAACTACAACTTGTCTAAATCAAAGAATAAGAAGGGTCTTCTGAGTCGACCTGGGTAGGCAGATATTTGGTAAAATGAGTATCAGTATTTACTAAATAGAACTTACTAACATATTACATAAGTTAAGATATTCGGTTATCAGTTATCACGAGCTACCGTTATCAATATCCGTTTAAAAATTATCAGTGTTACACATTTTTGATACTGAGTAACATAATGAATGTATTTACACGATTTATACTTATAGTAGAAAAAATATTTTGATTTTAAAGGTTGGATGGTGGTTTCTAGTAGAAAAATGGATCTTCTTGGTACTTTGAAGAAATCAAAATAGAGAATTCCCAGTATCAATTTCGTTTTTTTTTTTGGTGTAGCTCAAATCAAATAGCCGTATACAAGGTTCTGCTGGAACTAAATAAACTAAATAATATTTAAACGAAGAATAATAGTTGTAGTTATAGTTTGTTGAAATTCAAAAATATTTTTCGTGGGAATTTGAAACTTTTACTTATATTATTATGTTTTATCATTGATTATAAATAATATTATAAATTATTATTATTAAATATTAATCAATGGTTTTATATACCGACAATAACAATTTAAAAACTTTTAGATTAATTGTATGCCTATTTAAAGTTTATACCGTACTATTAATAGTAAAATAAATTACTGCAATAAATTTGTATGATAATATGCTGACAGACCGTATCCGCTCAGAATTGTTTTTCGTACCTATCCAATAATTTATTATTGAATTCAAATTTAACTCATCAATTACACTAATTACAGTGACCTAATCAATGATGATGAGGTCCACTCAACTTCTACTTTACAGCAGAGTGGGGACCTACTTTATTTTAACTTTCTGAACTTCAAAGTTAAATTATAAATCACATTTTAATAGATCATCTCAATAAAGTAGCTTTGAACAAATTAATCATAAAATGTTTAAACCGTCAAGGGGTGGGCCAAAAATATTTTGTAAAAAATCTCTTCGTCTGCAGTCTAATATTTTTATGAACATATCTGCCTCGCTACAGGACTGTATCTGTATGGCGCATATATTATTTTAATAATAGAAAAATAATTATTAATGTTTGTCGTATACTGCATGTATATCGAGTACCTAATCAATACCTTGTTGCGTGTTATATATATATATACACATACACACCCATTCATATATAATAATATATTATAGATTATTTCATTAAAGGTTTACACCGAAGTTTGTTTTTCGTTTTAATTTTTGCGTGTTTTTTAACACGTACCACGTTTTTCCTTTTCCGCTACGTACATACCTATATATACATACAATAGTGTGTATAGAAGGACGCCTATATGTAGATATTATACGTATATACATATATATGACAGTTGATTAATGAAACGTGTCACATGCGTGAAATAAAATTGTTGCCTTCAATATCGACCAAACAACACCCCATCACACACACACACACACACACACACACACACACACACACACATTTATTTATATATATTTAGGATCTGTAAGTTTCATCCCGATTGTTGAATTGTATATTTGTATTGCCGAATGTAAGAGTTTCACGGCTCAGAAACCACTCGCGTATGTTTAATTGTAGTCAATTTAAAACGAGCCTATTATTCACACGATTGGCATACTCGCTCAGTGCTGTCACGTGACGTCCCGTACAAATCGAAAAATATTTCTCTGCTTATTATAGAAAACCGCAACGGATATCAGGTTAAGAAACCGGCCTGTATTAACCGTGCTGAAGACACATTATGTCGGCATTAAGTATAAACGTGAGGAGGAAAATATTATTCCAAATAATAAATGAGCCGCAATTTACATAAATATATTTCGGGACACAACTAATTCCAATCTATTCTGTGCGTGTACTGCGGGTATACCGGGGGGTATACGCAGAAGAAAAAAGAATATTCATAGTGTGAGATAGACATGGTGATTCACCTGCAAACACGCTCATGCCCAGTTTTCGCCTTTCATTATACATTCATCCAAATTATGATTTTAAAAAAAGTTAATTTTTTAAGTCCTGATTCTCTTTATTCTTCAAATGAGAACCCCCCCCTCCCATATTTACTGAAAATTATTAAACCATTGATTTTTTGAAAATGTTAATGTATAGGTATATAAATTGAAATTTTAACGAGTACCTAACCTAACTTACCTATGGTTTCTGAGTTATTACTAACAATACTAGCCCATGATAATATAAATTCCATGGCTTAGAAGATGTGGATGATTTAAAAATTATAGAAATTATAATATGAATTTTTCAAATGCATCAACGTTTTAAAAAAAATCTTCTGCTTAGCAATTGACATTGAAAAAATATTGATCATTCGAAAAAATAACCTTGTATTGCAACAGGACAGGGCTTAAATGGTATAAAACATCCAAGTATTTGAAAATATTATATTCTTCAAATATACGTACATACAAATTCCAAAAATCAGATTTTGAATAAATGCATTATTAAATGATAAAAAAGTGGTCGATAATTCTTGGTGAAATGGTGTATCCCCCGTATAGTGTATATTATTTAACTTTGAATCTTAAAATATTATACAACAGTTAAAATTTATTGTAATAACTAATATAACATTATTATAGAGCATTGAAGTTTAATGATATTATATTGTACTTATCTCTTGTAATTTGTGATTTAATATTATAGAATTTGTTTTAATATACCAAATTAATTTCTAAATTATAAGCAAATTATTTAAATTTTAAATATATTGATAAAAAAAATTAATATTTAATTTTATTCTTACTAATGATGTTGATAATTGATGCAGTATATTATATTCTATTTTATTTCGATCACATATGATATAAATTTACAATTTATCTGTTGGTCAAAAGTAAAAATATATTGTTAATACTTAATAAAGTTAAGTAATACACATAAACACATTTATCCATGTTTGTATGTTTCTTTAGCTAATTTTGGAAACCTAATATTTAGTGTAATCGATGATATTATGTTGATATTCTACATGAAAACATGTGTACCTAATACTGTAATTACCTAGTTATATTATTAATTTCAACATAATTTGAAAAATGTTATTAATAAAATCGTTGTACGCATGCAAAAAGGTGTTTTATAAAAATTGAAATATCTTATGAATTATTTCATAATTTTATATTCGTAAAATATCCAAACACTAAAATATATACCATCGTAAAAACAACGTGTAACAGATAAAACTGACAGGTGTAATTAACTGACTATGAAATAATTTGTATTCTAATCAGAAATAAAAATGTTTAGTTATCATTACGATCATTGTTAATTATTATATATTTAAAAAACATTGTACTTTTTTATAGAAATAAAAATATTACTCAGTTATACTTACATCTGTTTGTGACATTAGTTGTGTTACACCCTGTACATTGAGAGAGAGACTCACTGTCTTTGGGGTGCAGGAGAGGGTCGATCCCTTTACCCGTGACCCGAAAAGTTAGCAGCGTGACCGTGTTGCATTTCAATCCCTAACACACATACTACCACCACCTTGCCACCACCACTCGTTCGACCTCCCTCACCACCAGTGCGACGTGTATTATATACAGATAATATATAATTGAGTTGAAATCCCCGTCGAATTGGGTGCTTGTAACCTACGACATGTGCGATTTAGCTCTGTCCCATTCTTTTACGCTTTTGAGTTTTAGGTATACATCGCATATATATTATGTGCGTAATGCGTATACATTCGCCTTGGTTTCCGACGAGTATATAATAGTGCCGTATGTGCGAGGAGACTGTTTTGTCGAAATTCTAAATACATCATGTACAATTCACTGTATACCTACTACGTATTGCTATAATTTATTATTATTATTATACTATAATAATATGTGCCTATTTATGTATATTGCTCGCATATAATACATTATGTTTGTTGCCCCAACTAATTGTACAAAATATTATATTACAATATACGTTTTAACGGTGGAGGAATTAATAAACGTCCGCTGTTGTGTGTTTTCCCACTTTTGACTATACCAAACTTTGTGTAAGTATACATTTGTTTAATATTATGATGTTTTGTGTTACAGTTTTGGAAAACGAACCGGAAGCAACGCTAGACGACCCAACGAATGTTTCGTGTTGGAACCATCAGAGATGCTGGTGGTAAGTGATGTTTTTTTTTCGTTATTAGTCATCGACCTCTATATTACATTTTATCCGTTTTTTTTCTTACGACCGCTGGAATATACGTTATATCATATTATTGTTAGCGGTTTCGGTGGTTAGTGGATATTTGTTCTAATTGCGTACAGAGTTAAGAGTATAAAAATATATTGCACCGCAAGCCAAAACCATCAGCATTAATCAGCGTGTGATTAAACAAAAATGGTCTTTTTATCGAATAATGATTTATAGACGCGGACGCATCTATATCGAAATAAACAAACGTTTATGGTTGTCGGTGTTTTTTTTAGTTATACTACACATCTGCAGATAACGTGCAGAAAGTATATAATATGCCTACAGCGGTAACCGGATAATAAAGAATATGATATTTATAATATGTGTGTCGGGCACAGTGCTGTAGTAAATTCTAGGAGGTATAAATTCTCGTCTCATTAGTTTTGTTTGATTTAATTTTCTTATTTTGTTGTAATTCAAAAACGAATATCCGTGGACACTTGAAATTTATATCATAAATTTAATTTATCAATTCCTATACTAGATAAAGTAAGTTTCAAAATATTTTGACTGTTTTTGAGCTGTTTACGGACATTCTCAATTTTTTTAGTTTTTTTTTCTATAAATGTCAATTAAATTTTATTTGTTTGGTAAAAAAACGTGAACAATTAATAAAATGCTCCTGATATATTGTTACAATAGTAGTTGAAAAATATTAAAAATACATAATCAGATTTCTCAACTCACGAAATCAAATTAACGGGTGGTGAGGAGGGGGCGATAGTAATTTAGTTACAACTTACATTTAAATCACAAGAAAATATTGAACAAAATATAATATTGTACTAATCTTCACTCATTATCCTTACTATATAATATATCACATTGTATTCAGTCACTCATAAATCGCCCTTCGTATGCCTTTGGTTGGAGTCGTACGTGAAGATCTATGTAATATATATAATATAATATGTTCGGTATATTTTTTATTTTAATAACTAAGAATTTTCAGGACCAAAGGTATAAATATTAATATAGAATAATTAATAATAATTAAATCAATACATTTTGACAACTTGGTAGGAAGTATAAATCTTGTAATAAGTCATCAAATTCATATATAAATAAACAACTATACCTAATGAATGAAAAATATAAATTTATCGTTATATTTGGGATAGCCGTATACCTAGGTATACTATATTTTATTTCAAAAAATGTACACCACATTCCTATATCTAAAAATAATTTTAATTTAACCTTTATTAAATAGTATTAAAATAATATATTTTATATGAGGATGTCCGAATATATACCATAATAATGACATAGTTAGGTAGGTATTAGTATGATTAATGTATTATTAATATATCTAAATTTAATATCAAACTTTATTATCCTTAAAAATTAAAATGTATTCTTGTCTATACTAATTAGGTACCATTACCGAAAAATAAAATAATTTATAAGTTTTTAAGATAAGAAGTTTCCTTTAAACTTCAAAAGTTCAAAAGTTAATCACAATTTTGGATAAAATAATGGTTTTTGAAATTAAAATTTTGTTTGTGGAAATTTATCAATATTTACACAGTAGGTACACTTTAAAACTTCGACTTTATTAATGTTAAAATATTCTTGGTAAAACAAACTTATACCTTTTATTTAAAATTTCTACAAATAATTTATTTCACCTTACGTCCTTACGTTTTATTATTTTAGAAATTAAAATAATGATGTTTATCTCTATGTTTAATTATTAAATTATTTTTGAAATTAATTAAATGCTTATAATTAAAAACTTTGTCTCACTGCTTATAGTATTTTCAAGTAGGTAGTTTTTTTTTTTTTTTTAATTAGTTTATTTTATTTGTTTCTCCAATTCAGCAGTACCTTATATATTCATGCAATTACTTGAAACATTTTTGATATTATTTAACTGGACAGTTTGTTTCATTGTATATTTGTATGTATTTAATTAAATTACCTAGTTGTTTTAATTACTCAAAAGAAGTTTTTTTCAAAAATTATTATTATACCTAATTAATTGTTTTGGTTTTTACTGTTTCAAGTAATATAATTCTAAAGGTCATACATATTGAATTTCAAATCACAGTGATCTGTAATTTTACTACCATTATAAATTATAAATTCTAAAGTACCTATAGTGCAATGTTTAAATGAAATATATCCCAGTCATAATATTTAGTATTTAATATTAAAATAATTCATAAAACATTTTTTCTACTCTGATAATTATATAAATGATTCAAATGAGTTTTACTCATGGTTGATAAGTTGTATTTTTTCGTTAGCTATAATTGAGGTATACTCTAGGTATTTCTTAACACGATATTATATTATACTCGTACAGTGAACACAAAAAATAACTTATTTTGTCATTAAGCACCCGTGCGCCCGTCGATAATTTAAAAATACATATATTTTCATTATAAAAACTAGGAACTACCTATAGAATAATTGAAATCGCATGTGTTCGTCCAATTTAATGTAAAAAAGAAAACTGTGAACATGCCGTTGCAATCCAAATAACTAGCCATCCATTATTTTATTCTTTATTATATTGCAACACTATGCTATATTATGTTGTTTCTGTATGATCGATTCCCTGGCCTTTTCTCCTTCGAATTTAATTTAGTTTATGGATTTTAATTAAAATTTCAATCAATTACCATTTACCAATTTCCGTAATTATTATTTATACAGTTACACGTGCGTACATGCGGGTACTTTATTGTATGCTGTGAAGCCATATTTTTATTAGTAGATATTATTACTTATTAGTTATTAGTAATGCTGACACCAAGCAACAGTGTATTACACATTCTTCACATTAGTCGTTTGTATGCATCACAGCTGTTCAGATTTCTCGTTAAATTAATATTAGTACAAATGTCGAGGACAATAAAAAAATTGTTCACGTATCCCTCCTATACATCAATGCCGTCGTTACGCGTCAAAATTTCTCTCTGATATTTACCAATGGTCAGTAGGTACTCAATGTAGTATTTTATGATTACAGCGTTTTATATACTTATATCGCAAACTTCACATCATGGTAATAAATAATAACAATGTAATTTACGTAGCGTCTTTTTTTCTTATATTATTATTTATTATTATACATTCTCTATACTACTCTAATTATATTACTATATTATAAATGATAAAATGTTATCGCTGAACGAACTCTTATTATATTATTATTATATTATGTACCATCTACGTGTAATACAACGCCGTGTATTTGTATTGTATTGAAATGTGTATAGATCGTATTACAACATTTACAAGTAAAAATTATACGAAAAAAGCTATAATAACACACGAATTTCTCAGAAGAACGCAAGCTACTCGTGACAGAACACTACACACTATATATAGAGTGGCGTGGCGACCCACCCACCCACTGAACGACGCCGACTCAAACTATATTATAATAATATATGTCATCCGCGCATGGTCTCCCCCGCATGGGCTTGCCTCTCTAACAATTTTCGAAGCTTCCCCAAATATATATTGGATAACAAGTCAAGAACAATTTATTCTACGGTGAGGCAAATCATTTACTAAGAACGAGTATGCTCCAAGACTGTTTCTGAAATTTGGCTATTCAGTATTTTTAATTTTTAATGTGATTTTATTAATGTATTAAAGAATGACAAAAATTTGGAAATGAAGTTTGAAATACTGAACATTTAAAATAAAATAAAAATACATATTATAAAATAGGTATAGCAACTTACTGTTTATTAACTCAGTAGAGGGGTGTAGGTCGTAGAAAAATGTTCACAAAGTTGAATAAAGAAAAAATATGAGGTTCTATGGTTTCTATGCTTCTCCGATAATTTTTCTTTTTTTACAACTATTAGATAGATTTAACCAAAAGTACCAAGTACCGGTGGTTTCCCAGCAACACTGCCCCCTCCCCTCTTGATAAATATTCGTTAAAATGGAAAATTTATATTGTGTGTACTTGATATATGTAGATCTATACTCTATACGCTATAACTGGCCCCAAACAATCGTAAAATATATATATTGGCGTTTGTGTGTCTGCGTAACACTATAGAAAATAAAGAAATCGCCTTAAATCACGAAAATGACCCTATACCTATCAATTATAATTAACGATAATTCTCTGGAGTTCCAACAGGGAAGTTTTCCGTCGCGTGCAATCAACCGGTTATTTTTCCTCCGTTGTTGACTGCGCACTGATGTGATCCGGGACCGCAACAATATAAAGTATAAAGAGTTATGACGTGTTGTATACGTAGTATTATAAGTTTGGACAGTGACAGGGTAAGAGAGAGAGATACTGCTGCCGAGAGACTTGTACAGATAATTATATCGTCGTCATCGACAGGAGAACTTTTTAAGAGATTAAAACGTCGTGTTGAAGCAAAAAGTGTCTGAAACCCACCACCACCGCACCTCACCTCGCCACCACAAGATAACATAAAATTTAAAAAATAAAAATAATGAAAGAAAGAAAACACCGAAAAAACGAGAAGGTTAAGCGCAATATTGATCCGAAAGCACCGCCGCCGGCAGTCGGCGGTAGCGACGGACACCCACGCATCGTGCCCACCACCTCCTTTGCACCCCGCGTCATACCTCTCTGTCGTCCCGCGCACTTGCCACCACCACTCGTGTACTTACTACTACACTGCTGCCGTCCAGTCATAGTTCCTTTGACGGTGGAGACGGTGGCACACCTCCGTCGTTTTTCGGCCCCTCCAAACGTCTCGCGTGTACGGGGGCATATTATGATTGACTCCTTTCGTGTGCGTGTGCCTGCTTTTCTCTCCTCCTTATATATTATTATTATTATTATTATTATTATTATTATTTTTATCGACGTATGTACTATGTGTAACAGCGGAGGGCGCGCAACAGGGCTGAACCACGTCATATATAATAGTATATTCTTTACTATTATATTATGTGTGTAGTATATATATACTACTCGTATACCCTTTCACACAGCGCGTCGGTTTTCCGGGTTCATATTATAGAGAAAATATAAATATTATTATAACAACGAGAAACTACGTTTTCATTCCGTTCTTTTATTAGTTTTCGTATATTATATTTTCGTTTATATTATTATTATATACCCGAGTATTTATGGGGTGTTGCGTGTAATATTTTATATAATATTATATTTTGTTGTATTTCTCTTTTTGATGCCATTTTCTTATTTCCTTTTTATCTGTCCATGGACTCTGCAGAGTGTGTCACAGCCGCCAAATAATTGAAGAATTCGAAACTTTTTCCGGTGTCACTCGCTAGAATACAATGTCTACGGTTCGATATTATAATAATATAGAATAATACAACATAATATTATATTGATATAATTTTCGAGTATACAACAGTAATGCAGTTATAACCACCAAATTTTCGACGTTGTGCGTGCGTCCAGTAGTGCAACAAGGCAAACTAGCCAGTGTCACTTAATATAAATAATGGGCCCTAATTTAAGTTTTTTCTAGTGTTCTATCCGACTATCCTGAACATAGTAAACTATATTTGGGATCGATCAATACAATTCTAACATATAATATATATATACATAGATATTTTCATAGAATTCTATAAGCTTAATAAATTAGTATCTATATTACCTAAACATATTATTTAAATTATATTATTTTTTTTATTTGTATGAATGTAACCTACCAATGTAAAAAAGGAACGTATTAAATTATCAATGGTATATTTATAAGTACTAGCTATAGGAACATAATATTACATGATTTACCAGCGATACTTCTAAGTACCAGGAACCTTCAAAATATTATGATTTTAAAATTTATTGTGAAATTTGTAATCAAATACGGAAATAAACTATCGATGGTTTGGTCGGGACTCCTTATAAACCAGTAAACATTGAGAGTCCCAGTGATTGATACCCTCAACCCTCTCGGCAGTTGGCGTCCCTTTACACTTTTTATTAAAAATTTATATTTTACACTTTTTCTAGCTATATATACCGTAGTAGTGTATTATGCACATCACGTCATCACACATTGTGTCAAGAGTACTCGGTCGTAATCGTTAATCGTCAAAAATACCTGTGTATTATAAGACCAGTCATAGCTGTGTAAAATATATTCAACTATATTATGTTATAACTGTGTGAAGGGTTTTTTTTTCCTTCGACGACTTTTAAACGTTTATACATGATGCTGATGTACCAATATAAACGTGAATTGTCGTTCCTTGCTTATAGAATAATATATAGGTCATTCGATTTTCGATATCGTTTATGAATTAAACATCTTTTTTATGTGCGGTACCGTGCATTTACCTCCGCTATTAGAATATGAAATTTAAGATTAGGTAACTATATTAATATTATAGGTATCTACTTAATTCTGAGTATGTAATATATTATTATGCGCTTTATAACAAGTCGTTTTGGAAGTTTTACCCGCAGATAATATAGTAATACTTTTTTGATTACAAATACACGAGTTAAAATAGTTTTTGGAAGAAAGATTTGACTACATCATAATATTATATATTATATAGGTACCTACCTCGCAATATATTATTTGAATATAATATTTTACAAAATTAAAAATAAGTAATTTTCCATATATTATAATATTTATAGATCGGAACCTTTTTAGTCATTTTACAATAAAAATGTTTGTTTAAGCCTTTAAGGCCTTAATATAACACCCAACTCGCAATTTGTAAATTTTATTTTACATTCATCATATTTTTCATCACTTATTTAATATGACATAGCACCTACTATGTTTTTACAATTTTCAAATCGCATCGATTGTTAAACAATTTTTTTCCGTAAAATATAGCAACGCCAATTTTTATAAACACTCGAGTTTTGTATAACTTTACTATTATTTGTTAAATTCTGATATTGACTGTTATGAAGAGTTCTCAACATGTAATTTCCGTTTCAATTAATTGAATGATTATTAATTAAAATTTCCATTAAACTTTAAATCTGATATTTTCTTTATTGTTTCAAATGTAGGTGAATCATTCATCGTTGTTAAAAACTAATTTAAAATTTATACATTTAGTCTGATTATGAAAATTGTGATGTTAGCGTATAATTATTATTTAATAATATAACTATTATTATTTTCACATTACTTTATATCTTATTATAAAACATTTAAAAATGTTTAGCTGTTTAGACTTATTTATTAAAATTCAGTCATTTTATTTTGAACTTCGTTGTTAAGTTAAAGGAAACAATTTGTTTCATACATATAGGATTTGATTTGATACCTAATAAACATTGGTATTGTAAGTCAAAGCAAATTTGAATGAACTAATTATGTAAGTAAAGTATTTCCATAAACCCACGTCCTTGTGACTTTTGATTTATTTGATACATTTATATTACTTGTTTAGGGGTCGTCCTCGCTTAGAAGTAAAAAATGTTGTAGTAAAAAATATTGTATTTTTATTGATCACAATACAAACAGTGCAAATCAGTAGCCTATTTACTTGAACATTTTTCTATTAGTCTGTACTAAATATTTATAAAAATTATTAACTTTCACCAATCATAATGTTATATGTATGAATGATGTTTTCTTTTCGTTCATCATCACTTGAGATGATATTTTAAGATCAGAAGAAAGAAACTGCCTCCATACACACCTATATGTTCCGTATAATCATAATTCATAAATCCTAATGCTACTGGTGCTATTAACGAGGATTAGGTATGTTTTATTTGCCAAAATTGAAACGTTCAAATTTTTATATTTTAGTATCATATATCAAAAATATAAACAAGTATTCAAATATAATTCCATCATAAATAAATGTACTACCTAGATCAGTTATCCGAACAATTTATTATATACTGACTCACCAAGTATGCTCACACCCTTTTTTCTTCACTTATATAGTTATTCAAAATATAATTTTTTGAATTTTTTAATATACACTTAGTAATTAGATTATAATTTTAAATTCTTGAGATTTTTTGTACTACTTCAACAGTGTCATGTACTCCTGTGGTGATACAAACTTCTGTTTTCAAACGAGACCCCCTCCCCCTTATTTGTACTGTAATTTATTTAGTGAATAATTTTTCTGAAAAATATGTTGATATATAGGACATAGGTCCATAATAATAGTTTTGAAAGATATGGGGGGGGGAGCTATGTTCATTTTATTATTATAGTAAATAATATTTATGTCTATTGGTGTTTTAAATTTGTAAAAAATATCTGAGTTGGTATAATGAGTATATTAGATTAATAATTACTTACATCTATTTCATGTTTTTGTAAAACAGTTTTTAGAACTATATTATTCTTGGTATAAAAATTTTGTCAACTGAGAAACTACTCTTTTGAATTTTGAATTAGATGCTAAAAAATTCTCCAAAAAATAATCCATAAAGTAATTTACAGTAATACAAATAGTGGGGATTCTCATTTGAAAAGCAGAAGTTTGTATCGCAAATAAGAACACTCCTTAAGTAGTACAACAATTTCAAGGACTTTAAATTATGGTCTTTAAGTAGGTATATTTAAAAATTCCAAAAATCAGAATTTGATTAATTTATGAGAGTGAGCGTGATTTATGAATCACCCTTAATTATACTATAATGGACACACATATTATACGATATAGATAGGTATGAATTGTGATTATGTATAGTGATTCATGTCTATAGTAGGGAATAATATACGTTTATAGTAATAGTTTCCATAAGAATTCGTCACTATAGCTTGAACACCAAACGACAAACATAACAGATGAATCATTCGTAATGAACATAAATAAAGATCATCAGCTAATCATTCTAAACTGAGAATATAGATACCTATTACCTACTACTTATATTGAATCCTACATAAAAATCATTTTTATTTTCTAGATAGGTAATAATTCAAGTTTGAAGTAACAATGAAACAAAATTTGAATGCACCAGTTATATTAACTAAAAAATACAAAATATACTACAATAGGCGTACTGTTATATTATAATATAGTATATGTATAATATAGAAACGTTTTTGTTTGTTAGCTAATTAATTTCAAACGGATTTCCAGTTAATTTTCTATTGGCGTTTATTCAGATTTTTTTAGTTTACTACGGACTGTGAAGAATTGGAACGATTTTTTTTTCTTTTACTTACTATAGGTTCAAAATTGTATAATATTCGATTTTTTTTTTAGTTCCAACAAAATGAACTATTGAACAAATATTCTTCTTTTATTTCTGAAGAATTATTATTAATTTAAACTATTTTTTTTAAAAATAAAATGCAGTATTTCAGTGTAAATTTGTAGGTAGTTAGCAAAGTCGTGCACGGGCTTGGACACAAGAAGCGTAAATAATTATCCCTTAGCGTTTACACCTACGTGAGCAAATATATAGTATATAATAGTGTGTAGGGCGGAACTGGCTAATATACATTATACTATTTTAGTATTATATATTCCCCTTTACTATAAAACTTATGTGTGTAATAATTAATTTTTCACTGCTAAAGTAACATTTTAAAATATATATATGTATATAAAATCATGTTCAACTACATAATATTCATACACGTAAGTAAGTCACACTACGCGTATACTATATAAGTTCAAAAATTTAAACCTCCTTTTACAGTTGTCCTAAACCTATATAATAAGTAGATTTAAATATTTTCAGTAATTAAATCATTGATATATACCATTATACCCCCATACCTCCATGTATTTTGTTTTCACTCTTGAGTAGTAATCCTGCTATATCTCATTGGTTTTATGTACCGGAAAATATTAGGGCATAGAATTCGGGTCAAACGGGGTCGAGTAAATAAGATACCTGATACTTGATTGAATATCATGGTTGAAGGTTAAAAGAAAATTATTTTTACTTGTTTCAAATTATTTTATCATAATTTTTACTGGAAAATAAATATTTACATTGTACTTACACCTCTAACATTGAGGTTTGTTAAAACTTAAAAACGTATTAAGTATAAATTATAATACATATTATAATATAAATATGATATGCATTATGGTGTTCCTTGAGATTACCTATTTAATTATTGTTTACGGTTGCGTGTCAATATTACATTGTTGAAAAAAGAGGAACCCTAGACAGACAATAATTAGAAGGTCTAAATTTCCGCTCTGTGCTCGTAATTTCTCTCCTTTTGTCGTCTAGAGATTTAAGGGTCGTGACGCAAATTACATATCCGCTGTTGTTAAAAACGGTTTTAATAAAGACTTGTGAAATTTAAGAAATATATATTTTACCATCAATAGTTTATATTATATTTTATAATCTTCAACACTTCTATAAAAATGTATTTGGAAAAATGTTCTATAATTGCATATTACAATCAACAAGCTAATTAAAAAAACTGCACGTTTATGAAATAACTGGGCGTTAAAAGTAGATACATGCAAACCTAACGGATATGGGTGGCCGTATTTATACGAATTATGCGCTTAGAATATCTTTGTCCTTGTTGAACCGGTTGTGCCTCGTTTTTTATTTTACATCTTGCAATTTCCCATATTATACAACCACATAATATAATGTTTACTCGACAAAAACAATACGCTTAAAAGTTTTTTTTCGTTATTAAAACAGAACAATCATATTATAATGGTTTGAATCTCAGTATCGACTTACACGTTTGGAAGTATAAAAAAAACCTAGTATTCGTCAAAATTAATATTACTTTTTGAAAAAATGATTACTTAAAAGTGCACCAGTCATAGGCTTAATCTGGGGTAAATTCTTGGAGGGCAGTCTGTGGTAAATCTAAAAGTCTATAAGATAAAATGACATAATTGCAGTTAAATATCTTATGGGGCAGTTGCTCTCCTTAGATATCTATTTAATTTAATATAAATAATGTATTACATTTTATATTCATCTTTCACGAATAAATATTTTCTCTCTGAACACTATTTGATTTAATTATACATTTGCTTACCTCATCGTACCCAAGCAGCAAAGAAATGTTTTTTTAATGTTTTTAAAACATTTTTAAAATGTCTTAATGGCCAACTTTTAATTTTATACTATACAGTATTAAAAAAAAATACTAAAGAATAAAATTATACTACCTTATTAATATATAATAATATTTATTTTATAAATAAAATTATATATAGTTTTATACATTATTTTTCAAAAAATATATTTTAAATGTTGATAGTAATATATATTATGAAATACATTTAATTGTTGTAAAAAAAATATTATTACAAAAATATTTAAACAATAATGTTTTTAAACGTTTTAAAAATATTATTTTTGCAACTCATTACAACAGCAATGTTGTAATGTTTTAAATACATTTCTAAAACATGTCTTTGCTGCTTGGGTATGAGCAATATTGCAAATTAATAATTTAATATTTTATAATATTCCGTACCGAATTATAACATTTACTTATTTATGATTTCAGATGGATTATGCGGACTCTCAAAGCGGTCTGCGCTCGTTGAATATCCCCCGGCACACCGGCATGGAACGTGGTGGGGCGATCAACCTCGTATTCGACGACAGCGTAAGTGTCTTAAATATTATTATTAGACTTATTGCTAAAAACAATATGAAAATCCTGTTATTATAATATGGTTTCCGTGTTTTGTGTGATATGTTGGTGATATAGTATATTGCTGCGATCCGGCCTGAACTATACCAGAAAAGCAATCGGAGTTCGCACAGCTCGGATACCAGTTCGGCGTATTCGGGCAGCGACACCATGACCAGCGTGCATTCGGGGAGCGTTTCTGTGGAGGCGGACGAGGTGGACCTGTCGGGACTTGTCGAGTCGATCGTGGACTCGGACGAAGACGACCTGGGTGACAGCAGCGAGAGCCTCACCGTCCGGGACACGGTCCGGGAGTGCCTGGAGAAGGACCCGTCGGAGCGGGCCGAGGACGATGTCGAGGTGCTGCTCGAGTTCACCCAGCACTTGAAGGCGTTCACCAACATGACGCTGGCCGTGCGCCGGGCGCTGTGTAGCGTCATGGTGTTCGCAGTCGTCGAGAAGGCCGGCACTGTGGTGATGAATGACGGTGAAGAGCTGGACTCATGGAGTGTGCTGATCAACGGCCACGTCGAGGTCGAGCACGCCGACGGCATTCCCGATCAGCTGCACATGGGCGACAGCTTCGGCATAGTGCCTACCATGGAGCGGCTGTACCACAGGGGCGTGATGAGAACTAAGTGCGACGACTGTCAGTTCGTTTGCATCACGCAGACGGACTACTATAGAATACTCCACCAGGGCGAGGAGAACACCAAAAGACACGAAGACGACGGAGGCAAATTGGTCATGGTCACCGAACAAAGGGGTACGCTGGAAGCCGGCAGACGGGGTCACGTAGTCATAAGGGTAAGTTCACCACGACTTTGTCGTGTATGTATTATAATAATAATATGTATATGTTATTACTGTCGTCGTAATATTGTCATTACATTACTATAATTGTCTTATTGATATGCGTTCTGGTTGTAGGGTACACCGGAGAGACTGATGCTTCAACTGATCGAAGAAAATTCGGTTATAGATCCGACCTATGTGGAAGATTTTCTTTTAACGCATCGGACTTTCATTAAAAACTCGATGGAAGTTGCCAACCAACTGTTAAATTGGTTTAATGAACCGTCTGCGAGAGACCGTGTTACTAGAGTGGTGCTACTGTGGGTCAACAATCATTTTACCGATTTCGAAATGGATCCAGTGATGATGGACTTTGTAGAAAAGTTTGAAGCGTGCCTGGAAGAGAATAAAATGGGCGGACAATTGAGATTGTTAAACATTGCTTGTGCTGCAAAGGCAAGAACTAGGTGCGTAACTCTAGCCAGACCGTCTAGAGATCAGGTGCTACATTTTTCCATTTTGGGAGGATATGAGAGAGGATTTGGAATATTTATTTCAAAAGTATGTATTTTCTTCAAGGTTTTTAATACAATTTATATTTAATTATACATAAATATAATATATTAGGTCGATAAAAAATCGAAAGCTGAAGAGGTCGGTCTGAAACGAGGTGACCAAATTTTAGAAGTTAATGGACAAAGCTTTGAACATGTAACCCATACGCGTGCTTTAGAGATCCTTCGAGGAACTACGCATTTGAGTATTACTGTCAAATCTAATCTTTTAGGTAAATATTTTTAATTACTTTAAAAATGTATTGTCATTTAATTATTGTATACAATTTAACAGTGTTCAAAGAAATGCTTGCAACTCCTGACAACTCACCTCGACCAAGAGGTCGACAAAAACCGTCTGTGGAAATCGCTCGTCTTCAAGACGATCCACGAGCACGGCCGTTGCTCACTGCTCATCTTCCTCCTCCTATCCAACAACCTATTAAAACAAACGCATCCAACACATCAAGTGGCGGAGGTTTTATGACTCTCGGCCCCAAGAAACGTCTTCAGCGGGCTCTGATGAAAATGAATATTTTACCAAAAAATATTATTGGCGACGTGTATGATGATAGTTCGGTGTCTGCTAAATCTGACTCTAGCTCAAATTTTAAACAGTCACATAGCCACCCGGACTTGACTTCAATATCATATCTGGACGATACAAGGGTAGCAGCAGATTATCCAGAACACGTATTAAAAGTTTATAAGCCTGATCAGACTTGCAAATACCTATTGGTGCATAAAGAAACTACAGCTCATGAAGTTGTCATGCTTGCATTACAAGAATTTGGAATCACAGAACCGAGTTCCCTTTATTCATTATGTGAAGTTTCAGTGTCAGAAGGAGGTATAATTAAACAAAGGAGGTTGCCAGACCAACTACAAAATTTAGCAGAACGAATTGGGCTTAGTAGTAGGTCAGTCTAAAACCTTGCATTCTGTATTTTTTTTTTTTGAATTTTTGAATTTGTATTCATATGCTTTTATAGATATTACTTAAAAAATGTCAGTAATACTGAAACATTAGTTGGAGATGAACTTGCAGCTGATTTAATAAGGGAAAGTCATGTACATTTTTTGCAACTGAACGCTGTTGAAGTGGCGGTACAACTAACACTACAAGACTTTTCAATATTCAGGCAAATTGAAGCTACAGAATATGTTGACGACCTTTTTCAATTAGACAGTCGTTATGGAACACCAATGCTATCCAAATTTGCTGAAGTATGTACTTCATACATTTTTTTTTAAAGTAAATTTTATTTAAATATAATTTATTAAATGTTAAACATTTTAGTTGGTGAATACAGAAATGTTTTGGGTTGTAACGGAAATTTGCTCTGAACACAACCTTATAAGACGGTCGAAAATGATCAAACAATTTATAAAAGTAGCACGTACGTAAACAAAATAGATTACCTAAATTAAATATTTAATTTTTTTTTCTCATTTAACTTTTATTTATTGAATATATAATTTTATTTATATAGGTCAATGTAAGGAATGTAAAAATTTTAATTCTATGTTTGCCATCATTTCCGGACTTGGACATGGAGCTGTTAGCCGTTTACGCCAATCGTGGGAAAAACTACCCACAAAATATCAAAGATTATTTAGTGATCTTCAAGATTTAATGGACCCTTCACGAAACATGAGTAAATATCGTCAACTAGTCAGCAATGAACAATCTCAACCCCCAATTGTAAGTATAATGTGATTTTAAAAACGTAACACTTGATAAAGGTACTAATTTAAAAAAAACTTTTAGATACCGTTTTATCCAGTAGTTAAGAAAGATCTAACGTTTATTCATCTTGGTAACGATACACATGTAGAAAGTTTAATTAATTTTGAAAAATTAAGAATGATTGCCAAAGAAGTTAGAAATCTAACAAACATGTGCTCATCACCTTACGACTTACTAACAATGTTAGAACTTGGTGGACAACCTACATCCAATGCAATGGTAGCTTTGAATCAGCTTACTACAGGTGTAAGTGGAAGTGCTCATCAGGGAGGTGCTGCCACATTTAAAAGAAGAAAAAAGTCAACTGCTGCCCCAAACCCTAAAAAGATGTTTGAAGAAGTATGCATGTTATTATAATAGTTGAAAGTTCTTGCAATACAAAACTGAAAATTTTTCTTTTAAAATTATTTTAGTCCCAAATGGTAAGAAGAGTCAAAGCTTATCTGGCGAAAATGAAGGTGCTCACTGATGAAGAAAAATTACACGAACTGTCAATGAGTTGCGAAGGTTCTAGTACTGGTGGGTCTATAATGGGATCTGGACCAATAAGAAAACGACATCCATCACCTACGCTTTCAACAGCTAGTAGTGCTAGTAGTGCCAGTGAAGGATTGAAAAATACTGGTCCTAAATTTGGTAATTATTAATACTGATTGTATTCTTGGTTTATTTGTGTTTTTATATCCAAATAAAAATATAATAGGCTCTGCTTCACCACAAGCTGTACGAAAGTTATTGTCTTTGAGTGAACCAAGCAAAACGAGACTGCATCAGCCCAGGTATCATATGGCGCCTTCTCCTGGTCCACCAACTCGTCGCAACGTACACCAACCACCTAGTGTTCCAGCAACGTCTCATGAACGTTCTCACTCAGACACAACCCCTCTTAACCCACCACCACCTTTACTCTTATCATCTGTTGATCTGAATGCTGAGAGCAGTAGTGTTACTAGTTTATCAAACCTCTCACTAAGAAAGACTGTGACATCCAGTAAGTTAATTTATGGCCTATTAAAATTAGTACACAAATGTATACTCATTTAAAGTTTGTCCTAGCGGGTTCAGTGACATCCAGCGATTCAGGACACTCGACACAAACGAGCGGATCAACAGATGTTTGCATGCCTCCAGGAGCATCGCCTCCACCACCACTCCACTTAAGGAGACATTCAGTACTTCAACCTCCAGGTATTAATCTATATGCACATTTATTTTATTTTACCAATTTTCTTAAGCTAATTATTTGTATTGTTATTAGCGAGTTATCAGATTGGAAACCGTCCTATTTATTCGTCGAACATGCAAATGATGGGAACATCGACCAACTGTGTGCGGACGAGACCACCACCAGCTTATAACACGAGTGTTGCCCAAATGGCAGCTAGGATGCACCGTTTAGGTAGAGCACATTCGCATGAAGGTGTCACATCAACATATTATCTACGAGATGATGGTGATGATGATGATGGTAAATATTACTTATATAATTTATTTGATATTAATTAAATATTTTTGTTAAATAATTGTTTAGACGACGAAGATGCACAAGTATCTGCTGTATGACTAGTCAACCACCCATGATGTAAAAATAAAAATGGCCATGAACATATCAAAACTAAAATTGCTTGTAAAAATTTAAAAAATATTATTTCCATTAATTTTTAAGTACAAATGTATAATTTGAATATATTGTGTATATTAAGATGTATTCAATGTAATGGTATAACGTTAAAGGTTTTTTTAAGGTTCTTCCAAAATACTTAGTACCTAATTTTCTTTTTATCTTTTCTACCAATTTTTCAATTTTAATTCGCGCGGAATAACAAATATGTTAAAAATAAATACTGATCTAGTTATCATTTTTATTTTATTTTTTTATGTATATATATATATAGATAATATGTATCACTGTATTTGTAATTACCATAATAACGTGTTTTTTTTTTATTTTGTTATTTAATTTTACTGACCAAAATACAAATTTCAATCATTATTATAGAACGTCTAAATATTATAGTGTAAACTTATCTTTCGATATAAGGATAGAGTTAATTTAATTTAAGAGACACCTATTATTTACATAATAATATAATATGTAATGAGTCTATTGTTTTGGTCGAAAAAGTATTATTATTTTTTACGCAATTATAAGTTAACTGGTTTATCAATTCGTCTAAACCAATCACATTATGTAATCTTAATTAGATCATTGATTTTATGTTATGATTTATACATTATTTTTTTCATTTGTTTTAAATTTTATTCCTAAATTTTATATTGTATATCTAACTTTGAATTTTAATTTATGTATTGTTGCTACTGACTGAGTATGTGTAAATCATTCGTAAAGATTATCGTGTTTTTTAAATTTTATTTTTATTTACTTTTTACCATGACATTAAGCTATATGTATATGTTAAAACATAAACAAAATTATGCCAAATCATAATTATTACTACGATCACTGGTATTCTAAATCCTTTACACATTTAATACATCGACTTAATCTAATAATCATACTATATAAGGAAATAGTAAAAAAGATAAATACAACTATCTATGAATGTTTACAGAGTTTATTTTGAAATTTCTAAATTAATTGTAGTGTATTTCTGGTAAAAAAATTGATAATTAAAATGTATTTTTTTTTTGGAAAGTAAATAATCATGAATACCAATTTGTGTTTAAATTTGCTACTAAAACGAAGTTAATTAACATAATATTATAAAAAATATACAGTTGCATATTAATGGTGGAAAAATGGAAGGTCAAATCAAATAAGAATGTTGTAATTTCTTTCACTACTAATAACACAAGGGTGTCCGCAAGGAGGGCAAGTAGGGGCAGTTGCCCCTCCCTTGGCTTTTTCTGGGTTAACTCTCATATATTATTATTGATGATTTTAATGTTCTAAAAATACTAAAAAATGCCCTAACAATTCTAAATAGTGCACTAAATTATTTTTATTTTTATTAATATTAAAGATATAAATTCTAATATAATTCTAATATACATTTTAAACTTTAATGATTGTAGAAAAGTTTGACAGAACTTATTTAGATTACCTATTTAATTTAAAAATTAACTATTTTTTTTTTTCTGTTCCTATAGGCTTAGACTTTAGATCATATATTTATTATAGAAATTGTATAAAAACATGTGCAAATTTCAAAATTCTCTAAAAATCTTTAAATGCAAAATATGACCTTAAATTTAAAATTATCAAAAAATTCAATGTAGGGATGTTATAAGACGAGTATCGTGTAGATTTGGAAAACAATGCAAAGTTCATTATAATCCTAACCTCAATCATCACCGTTGTAATAATAAAATATCGTGAAATAATCTTTTTTTAAATTAAAAATAAAAACATTTATATTTTTATCACACTCGATTCAGAGTCAGAACTAAGAACGTTGCTTTTATAGATTATGAGATTTAGTGGTGGGACTAAGTGCAATACTGCAGTGTCAACCAAGTTTTTACTTTTTTGATAAAAAGATTAAATGTTCATAGAATAGCTACAACTTTTCAAGTTTGTGGTATCAATGATTGAATAAGCTAGAAATATTTAATTTTATAAATTACCTAAAATTATAAAACCAACAGTGACATTTTATCTATTAAAAAATAATGTATTTGATAATTTAAAATTACATAACAATTAATTAAAGTTAATGCTGCAAGATTAAGTTTTAACTAACTATGTACATATAATTCATAAATATTTTTACATTCCTCGTCCATATGAAAAAATATATCACAGAAATACTTCATAAGTTAGAACTAATAGGACAAAGTGAGACAAAAAATGTAAAAAGGAAAATATTTTGCCCTTCCCCTGACAAATTCCTGTAGACACAAAAACTATTGAGGAATCCTTACTAAGTTAGCTGTACCACAGGTCTAAAAATTATTAACAGAAATGTTAAAAAAATTTCATTGAAATTCATTCAATAAATACTATTAAACTTCACTCACAATGTTTAAACAAAAACCTGTGCCGTGAAAAAAATGACATTGAAGGAATGAATCATGACGTCGATCATCCAACCCCTTAAAATCACTGCCATTTTCTGACGAAAATACTTATATAGTAATACCCACCTCACTATTATATATAAACATATAGATTTATACACAACCGAGATAGATATCAAAGTTAAATGTTAAGTCATTTACGACCTAAAAGTTACAATGACAAGTTAATAGTAAATATAACATGTTTTTATGAATTATATTATCAATTAATACCTCAAACTTTAACTGGAAAATAAACAGAACGAAAATAATGGTAAAATGGTTAATACTTTATATTATAATATAATCAATAGGTATTTATAGAAGCCAAATACTATTTGTTTGCTCACTCATTCGTTACATCTCAAAAACTAAAAAAACATACGAAGTTGAATAGTGGTTCCTTATGATCTAGATGTGTAATGAGAAAGGATTTTCTGATTTTCACATTTTAAAGAGTTCAAATGAGGAGATTCACGGTGGAATTTGAAATTTTTTTGTTAATAAATGATTGCACATTATAATATTAATATAATAATATATAGAGAAATTAGTATTATCATTTATTTATTTTAGATTCTGAGAGGAGCGATGATTACAATTATGTGTTGTTTTTTATTTAAATACTTTTTTGGCTAAATAAATGGCTTTTTTCTATAGATGACAAATTTGTTGGGTCAAAAAGATTGAAAATACAATACAAGACTTCCAATATATTGTTATAATGACAGTTGAATAATATTAAAAATACATAGTCACGTTGGTACATTTAGCAATCAAAGTTCAAATCTTTACAATACCTATTGGATATTCACTCGATTTCTCATGTACCGATTTTCTTATTTTGTTGTAATTCAAAAACAAATAACTGGAGATACTTGAAATCAATCAATGGCGTCATTTCAGTTTTTGAGAGGGGAAGGGGCAACATTTTTTCATTAAATTTTTTTATTATATAAAAAATAACTGTTTTTAGATTTTTTGGTTACAGAATAACCTACTTACATGGAAACTTGTTTTAAATTTTCAATCCTTATCTATACAATTTGAACCTTTCATACATTTTTAAATTTGATACATTTTGTCAAACTTCAAACTTAAAAGCTTATGAAAAAATGATGTCTATTTATTTTCAATATTTTTCAACTGCTGATGTAAGTATGTAACAATATATCAATAGCATTGTATTACATTTTCATGCTTTTGATCTGATGAGTACAATTTTTTCGACATTTATAGAAAAAAAAAAACTTAAAAATTGGAAACTGAAAATGTCCGTAAACAACACAAAACAAGTCGAAATATTTTGAAAATTGTATGGTGTAAAGAAAATGCTAATATAAATATTCAGTGAAAATGTAATGTTTATCTCATTACTTTTAGAGTAAACTAGGTAGGTATTCAATATTCACTAATCAGTCCTAAGTTCCAAGATTTTGATTTGATACATTTAAAAAATGTGATTTAAAATAATAGGTATATATCCAATATCCGAATGTATACAAGTTGTTGCAAACTTTCAAATACTTGATTGAACTATTTATACAATATTATAACATTACATTTATAATGAAATAGAAATAATAATGAAGACTGTACCAATTTCAGGTGGCACTCACACTACCGATAGCTCGGCTGAGTGTTCAATGTTAAATTGTTAAAAATGTATAACTTACAAAACATTTTTGCTCAAAAAATACTATTGCCTCATAATTATAATAATGTCTAAAAAATGCAGATCTTATGAGCATCTTTAGCTTTTTATTGAAATTGCGCGGTAACCGCCAAAAAAAAGTTAGGACTTTTCGAACACTTTGTGTATTGTAAGGTTGCTATTAAATATAATTTTAGACCTGTCACCTGTACCTATATTAAATTTGGTCAAAACCATATAACTTAATAAAAATGGAGTTCCCATCGCTGACTTTTCGACTGTTGTCGCGGGAACTAACACATGCACATTATAAACAACGAGTTAATAAAACATTCTTAATTAAGTCGCTGGGTATGAAAATAATAAACTGATCACATAATCACAAGCGTGTCTCATGGGAAACGCCGGACATCCATGGCTATAATTTTTAATATTATAATTTATAATATAATGGACCGTGTCCCGACTGGCTCACGCTGACTGATCAGATCAACGTAGAGGCGTATTGCCTAACTAATGGCTTGAGGCTTGCAATATTCACGGTACCTACCTATTATATATTTATTTTATATTAATTTTATAAGTCTAAGATGTTTTTCGGCAAGACATTAATATATTATTGACGGAAATTGGCTGATGGAATGGAATGGGTGATACACAAATATTTTAATGCAAGGTTTGTATGAAATAACATTTTTGAAAAGTCTACTGAATAAGTCAAAAAATGTTAATGATATCTGAGATTTTAACTCGATACCGTTGCACTAATATTATAAACGTTGTCATTATAGTTTATATACCTATATGTAGGTACTCTAGTATTCTATGAACACTGGACAGACGTAGTCTTTAATCTTTAGGTAGGTATATACTATTATGTGCTATATTGTTATTTTCATGGTTATTTTTGCTTGATCAATTTGATTGATTTTTTTTCCATTGGATTCGTAATTGTCAGGACAAGGTTTGTATGAAAGAAAATTGTATGAAAATCCACCGGAAATGTAAGTAACTGGATGGAAAAAATACAACATATAGGCACCAGCTGTTCAGCAAAAAAATTAACTAAATAATAATATTTTTTTGTTTATTGTAAGGTTGCTATTGGTTATGACTGAATATATTTTTAGACCTAGTGCCGTGTACCTATATTATATTTGGTCAAAAACTCAAAACTGTATAACTTAGTAAAAATGGTATTCCCAAGGCTAATTTTTCGACCATTGTCCAGGGAACCTTCACATGCACATCATAAACAACGTGTTAATTAAACATTCGTAATTACGTACGGACCTCGCGGGATTTGCAATCCACCACAGATTGCCCACCTGAAACTATGCTGCTCCCATTATCACTGCAGGCGTGTAATCACGGGAAACGCCGGGGGGCTATAATATAATATAATCGAACGTGTCCTGACTGAATCACTGACTGATCAACGTAGATCCTATATAATGATGGCTTGAGGCTTGCAATTTTACCACTATGTAAGTGTCCACTAAAGATAGTATCGCTTCCAAAATTCTCATCTCAAAGTGGTACTTTCACAAGTATTTTGAGATTCAAGATGATCGATGAAAAAAAGTTACCACCCGAGGGAGATCCCCATGCTACATCACTATTAAGTTCTGGTTGAATTCATACATTTGAAGTACCAGCTGCTAGATCCCTAAAACGTGGGGTGCTATAATATTTGATATTTTTAAAACATAAAATTGATTTCACTATAATAATGATCATTTGACCTAAAAAACAAGGGATGCTAAATTAGATTTTGGAAGTGTGTGTGCTAAAGACCTTTTTGTTCCCCCTATAGTTACGCCAATACTATAATACCTACTGTCACTGGATACCGCTTTTATTCACTCAACCTGCAATGACTACGACTTGTGAGTTGTAATATTCCTTTTACAATAAATTCGCTAATTTCTTGGTAGGTACTAGTACATCTGTATTATTGTAATCATAATCTCTTTTAATATTTTCTACTTTTAATAAAAAAGTAACATTATAGAAATTAGAAATACATATTTATTTGTTTGTCAGCTGATTATACTGCTGAGACAACCTTTTATTATATGTTACTTGTTGGCGGACCAATTCTTTTAATTCATCTAACTGTGACATCAATCCTTTTTCTCTTATTAAACATTCCTCTCTTTTTTTCTTTATCTCGTACCGTTTTTGAAATACCTTGCTATCCAAGAGTTTATTTTTTTCTCTCATTTCAACAACATTCAACATTTTCATCCTAAATTAATTTTTATAATTATTGGTTATAGATATTATGAAATGATTATTTTAGAATAGATAAGATCCCCCAATTCGTAATGTGTAAATATAAAAATATACACTGCAGATAACTGACCAATAGTTAGAAATAGCTCCAAAATTATCAATGAACTTTTTCGCTTTAATTGAATTTATTTCCGTTTGGCGTATAACATTCAATTGAATAGTTTTATAATCTTCTTCTAGACTGGCCACCGTCCCATACTGCACACTTATAGTTTTCTAAAAAAAAACTGAATTTTAGATTTCCAGGTGAGGAGAGACCTGCAATGTTGAATTCCTTGATGTCTTACATCTAGTTGTTCGATTTGTGATTGACCATTCTCAATTTTTTCTTTAAGCTCCGGAACAAAATCTATTACACTGGTGTTTATATTGTCAATTTTATTTTTTTCATAGTCAACCAGTGAAATACATTTTTCTAATCTATATACAATAGGTATAAATATTTTTTTTATTCTTATTAAAACATTTTTAGAAGCCTAATAATATGCAGGTTTTTACCTCAGGAAAAAAAATTGAATAATTATTCGTCATTCACAAATTTGTTAATATTATAGTTTATTACAGTTAATTTATAGGGTATATTCATAACGTTATTTTTATGTATACCTACCTTGGAGTCCGAGCCTCCTAAACAATAATCGTAAATTTTAAATTGTATTTGACTTTTCAATTTTCAAATAATTTCGATTTTAAACATTTTAATATAAATATACTCATTTAAATCAAGCATAGGAACACTAGGAGAGTAGAAACTATAGGAGTTGCCACCCAATTCATAACAAAATGTTTTTCAATATTGTTTATTACACATTTTTTTGGTATTACAATTAATTTTTGTGTTACAACGGTTATAATTTATGTAATTACATGTTAGGGGTTATGATATTTATTTGGGTCAATTTGGGTTTTGGGTTACGTTCGGGTTTCTATACTTGTGGTGCATTTTTTATGTATTTTTTTTAATTCTTTAAGACATTTTTAACTTTTTTTTTTGTGTTATGAAAATAAAATTGACTTTATAAACAAAGTATTACCTACGTTATATAAATCCTTTTCATTTTGAACTATATAATATCAGGTAATCTTCAGGTGAAATATTAAAATTAGCACTGTACAGTGTAATACCTACAAATGTAATTTTTTTTCTATAAACGCGTACGTACCTGTTGTAATGACGCTAAAAACAGTACCTACATTATTTTACATGTTGAATGCATTTTTTAAAAGGTAATTTTTTAGAGTTTTCAGGTCATAAATCCATTTTTTTATATTTTTAGGGCATTTAAATCCGAGCCCTACTATTTACTAACACATAAATATTATTCCTAATAGAAAAACTAACCTGTAATAACAAATATTGAAAAAATTGTGCTTAAACTAAGTTGAAAACATGTCAGTTATAATTTATAATTTTAAAACTAAGAAGTTATTTGTAATAAACAGAAATTATATCCGTTATAATAGAACAAAAGAACAGGTAATTTGAAATAACAAATATAAAAATATTGAAAAACGTTTTACTTTGATTTGGGTGGCACTCCTGCACTTTTGTATAAACTGATAGTATAGAGTAGAAATAGAGATAGACCGCATATTCTGAATAAAAAATATATGACAAAATAGCAGGGGTAGAGCGATATTCTATTTTATTGAAATCATATAAATAACAATTAAATAATTTTAGTTATAATAATTAATAAGCAATTATTATCACCAAGTAAGTTGCAGGTCAAATATGATGCTATTGAGCAACCTATATTAATAAATTATGTTTTTAAATGTAATATTATATTATTGATTAACCTATAGGTACTATAGTACTTATAATCAATGGTACCTAATATTAAATCAACTCTTAAAAGAATACTATTCAAACATATATAAGTTAATATATATATATATAATATATGTATATATAATAATAGTTATATTTTATGTTATTTACTTGAGTTCAAGTGGTCGGATGATATTGTCATTGTAAAATTGTATTTTTTCTTTAGTTTCTTCATTGTGATACATTATAATAGAATTCATTATTTCCAAGTTGGTTCGTTTTTTCTGATGCTCCAATCTTTTGTTTTCTAATTCTTTTGATTCTTTTTTGTATTTTAATTCAATATTCTAAAATCAATTTAGAGGTAGACACAAGAACACGTTTAAAAAAAAACGTGTATTTCAAGATTCAAAATAAAGTAATTTAATAAACTATTATGTTTATAAATAATGTATAATCTATTTTCTGGACTGGACCAATCGTCCTCGGACGTCTCTTTGCTGCACGGTGGGTCACAATTGTTAATATGTCAATAATACATATTAATATGTCCCACCATGCTGCTCGGAATTATGACAACGCGTCAACGCGTTTATTTTCATAAATTTTAATTCTCGGATATGGATAATACTAAAAATACTTTAATAAGCATTAGACATTTCAATCGTGGATAAGGTTGTTAGTAACTGACCGTTGTTCGTCTGTCTGTCTATATAATATAAATATATAATATATATGTACCTATTCGTCATTCGATGATATTATACCAAAATAGGTAGTAAAATGTAAATACTGCATAGTACATAATCAACTTTTTTTTACTATAAATACTTAACTACCTACACATAGTGCACTGCAGTGTATGATGTATATAAATAGGTACCTAATATTATATTTATACATTTGTGACACTTAAGTTAGAATTTACTTTTTGTCAGGGTAAAGTCGAATTGCACTTATTTTAGTAGAATTTTACTTGATTCAAAAGAAGTATTTTAACAAAAATGTTATAAATTTAGAATGAAAAATTAAAACTTATTCATGGCACTTTTCAATCATTATTTAATTTTTTAAATATTTTTTTAGACGTGACTACAGTTGTATTTGTAATATTATGTCATAATTCACTTTCTTACAATGTTTAACCTCGGTCAGCACTTTTTTAGGGGCAGCAAATTTTGTGGTAGATTTTTTTTTTGAAAACAGATTTACAATGATATAGACAATTAGGCAAATCAATATCAACAAAACGTTCAATTAATATTTAAATATAAACAAAGTCATTCTGTGCAACGAATCTCCACATCTGATAACACGCGCGCGTATTGGTTTGTCGTCGAATACCTGAACATATTGTTCTGTGCCTAAACCAAACATTTCTTGTGGCCTGTGGGCAGTGGGCTACGATGTATCAGTACCATCGTATTGTCAGTACAAGAGGGCCATAATATATAAAAAATGGTATATTGTACAGAAGAGCGTTTTTAATACTAAAAATCTTACACATTACAGTAATTTTGAAAGTTATCTTTAACCACATATAAAGTAATAAATATAACAATTAATTGTATTCAAAAATTTCTTATGAACTTTTTAAAAACTTTAACTTACCAGATATAGTATTTTTCTATAAAAACAATAAATATATTTAATTTTAAGATATGGACTTATGTCTTATTGCATTGATAATTTTATTAATTACTTAACTATTTATAATAATATACTTTTCTAACAGGTATTAAATAATTAGGTACCTACTACCTACTGATGACAATAATATTATTATTGTTGTATTTCATTGATAATATTATTAGATTCTGATGTGTGATTTTTTTTTTTGTGCGACTATAATAATATTATATACACGATAAATAGCAGAGGCACTACAGAGTTATAACTTAAAAGTAGCAAGTAAGTTTATAAAATATAAAATATTTAATCTAATATAAACATAATAATACAATACAAGCTTGATCATTAAATAAACATTAAAATGAATAAAATATAGGTACCTCTAACTGTGATAGTTTCTTTTTAATTTCAATTTGTGCGCCCAGTATGATTTTATTTTTATCAACACTAATGTCTTCTAATTTTTTTATTTTAATATTTTCTTCATCGATTTTTTTACGTTTTATGATTATTTCTGTTTGTTTTTCTTTTATTTCACTTTCAATATTCTTTAAATATGTCAGACTATTTTGAAAATAAATTTTAATGAATGATAATAATCATAAAATAAAATCTAAAACTAAATATATTCTAATTTATGGAGATTTCAAACAATAGCTGATTATAATTGAGAAAAAAATGTTATACCCCTACCCCACCCCAAACCATCGAAAATCTTGAATATGACACTGATTGCAAACAGCCCGACTTTTATTAGTTCAATACTTCAATAAAGGAAATATAAATAGTACGTGTGTGAATTGTAATTTTGTATCTTGTCATGATGATAAATAAATAAAATAAGATAATTTGATCATTGGTATGCGTGTGCTACATGCCCTACCATTCCACCATAACGCGGAAATTCAGCATGCGGCTATTATCGCGGAAGAATATTATGGATTTTCCTGGTTAAAAGATAAAAGTACTACGTACCTATGTAGGCTACATAATGTATCCCATGTCTTAGTTAGGAACACGATTAAAGATATCTTTATTCGTGGTTAGGAACGTTTCATCATACCGATTAATATATTTATAGCATTTGCATTTCAATAATACTTCTATAAACAAATTTGAATTTATCATTAATATTACTAAAATTATGTAATAAAGATCTTAGAAATAAGTTTTGGGGAGGTTAAATGTTCAAATTCAAAAAGTGGTATAGTCGATCTCACATTAACTTGTGAAATTCAGAAATGTCATCATTTTATTAGTTATAACTTAAATCAGTACAAAGGACTCAAGGTTGTTACTTGTTTTTATAAAATAATGTCTGCCTGCTATCCCCTTAAGGCTTATGACGTAGAATGTAGATATATGATTATTTTATACATATCACGATGAAATTACTTGAGCATAAACTTCTGCAGACTTCTGCAGCAACCAGCAGATGTGGGGTGTGGGCGATGTGGATATTATGTTTTTGATCACCCATCCCTTCAACTACCCACCAACTCCCACAAAAAAGTATACACACTAAAAATTGCATAAATAAAATATACCTAGGTACTCAAACAAAAAATTAAAATGTATTTTATAGTATAGGTGGAGACTCGTTTGCGCACATATTTATATATATTTTAAATTTACGACAACTTATTTGCGCACAAAATAGTGAACAATAAAAACCAGCTGGTAGGTACAGTTTTGGGTGTATCAATCGTCTTAAACTGCCCATACATGATCAATATTATTGATATCAATTGAACGCCCGTCAATTTAAAATGGATAAAGTTGGTAAAGTTTGGTAAAAACTAAAAATAAATTGTTATTCAAAGAATACTCGAAAAATGATTCATAAATTGGAAGGTGGCTTAAAATTTTTTTAGGTTTATCTTATTCAAACTCTAACGAAGTTCCGGACCATAGGCGCAAACTAACTAAATTTTTGGGGGGAACTCAAGCCTCCCTACCCATAGGCCATATTACTTTATACCACAGAATATAAAAATTACTACTAATTACTAGATTTTGAACTAAGGGGACTTAACCGACATTTGGGTGGACTAAGTCCCCCAAGACCCCCCCTATTTTTTTGCTAATTTTGGGCCAGAATTATGGGCTAGTGAACCAGACAATAGCTCAAGAAGACAACATCAACGAAAGGAGCTGTAAACGTTCAAATGCACTACAATAGTTAATTTTATACAATTATACCTCCCTCCTACACATTCACCAAATTATTCAAATACTAATGAAAATTTTAGTCAATATACTGATTTAAAAATAAATTCATTAAAACAAATAAAGAAAATACCCGTAGAATAGAAATATAAAAATAACAAAATTATATGAAAAAAATATCTTTTTATTACACATCCAAAGAAACTGATCTTTTAACATTTTTAATTCAAACGCATATCATGACTTTTTTGTAAAAATAATTAAGTACACCTAATTGTAGTTTGTGTAATTTGTAATTTGACAACATTGTGATTAATGGCTTTCTAAGAAAGCTGTTCTAAAATAAATACCTAGCTCAAACAATATTTTTAAGCCCGTAAGTCTATAAAATGAGAATATGATGAGACGTTAAGTCCTAAGCCTTATAAAAGGTGAAGGATAATGTTGTTTGAGTATAATAATTTTCAACCACCAGTAATAACCAATTCGAACATTTTGAGTAGAGCAGTAACCTATACATGGATAAATTTCTTTGGAAAAAGTTTCTATTGTTCGTA
>NC_042495.1:51782458-51798800 GCF_005508785.2 Acyrthosiphon pisum
TCAAATGGATTTAAATGGGAAGAAAATATTTTATAAGCACTTCAAGGGTATTCATTTTTAAAAATAATGCTCCTGGAATATACCATTACCTCCTCAACCCAGTGGCGTCATTTGGGGGGGGGGGGCAAGGTGGGCATTTGCCCCTGTCTGATTTTAAAAGCGGCCCGATGGGCCGTGCCCAGTTGTTGCCGTCTTACCATTACTATATTTTATTAGCACAAAAACATGCCTATTTTATAAAATTTTCAGAAAATATTATACTATGTAAGTACCTACTAATAGCAATTATTGTCACAATGATACATTTTTACTAATTGAATAGTTGGAATATATTTATATTTAGACGCATGCGGGGACGTACACATTGTATGTATGGGTATGCATTTATGTATATTTGTTTGTGACTTTGTGTGAGTGTGTTTTGTGGAGGAAAATGAACATATTAATATTGTTATATGCACAACAATAATAATAATTAGTATCATAATCTCGTATAGTTTAATTTCTAAAATCTAAAATTAATACAAATTCTAAAAACAACAACCGATTGGCACTCTTATTAATAATATTATCATTGATCACGGACTTCAGTTAACTTGCGACAGTCGTGTATGATTCAACTATTTGTGTTAATATTTTAGTTGAGTATACCCTATTCTACCTAAATTAAAATTAATTTTTTTGTAATGCGTGTTTACATTAAACTTTTAATTTGAGCAAAATATGACTTAAAAATAAATAAATGGGTGGTGATGAGGCTAAAAATATAAAATTACCACAAACTGTTCGAGAATCGATAATAATTTCTGGTATGTTTAATAAACAGACAAAACTTAAGTCAATAAGCAAGCAATAAAACAAAAAATATATATTATAATTTAAGATAATATTAATTTGTAAATATATAGTATAATACCTATATGGCTATACCAGAGTAATAGAGTATGGGCTATAACTTATAATTGATGAATCAGGTAAAATTGATTTATAGATAATGCAGTTGATATATTTTCAAAAATAAAAAAAAGAAAATATCCTAATAAACTACTATAATATTATTGTTTATCAATATAAATATTTCCATATAATATAGTTTGTAGACTTTTAACTGATAGGTATAGAATTGTTTTTCTAAAATATCTGCTACCTTCTATTTAAAAATGATGTTACCTAGATAATAAAAAGTGTACCACAAAAAAATGTAAGTAGTTAATATATGGTTGCGAGCGAAGCGAGTGGTTTTTTTTTACCCATTCGGGCCGGTCAAAACCTTTGCCCCCCCTCTATTAAAAACTGAAATGACGCCACTGGGTAGGTGGGAAAGGCTTTAGAGTTTAGGGTAGGTATATAGTCTTTTTGGCACATTTTTTTGTGACAAACTAAAAAAAAAAATTGAGATGTGGCTATAGCCCCAAGGACACCCATTAGGGAGGAAAATGGGGGACATGCTGACCCTAAAAAATAAAAAAGTGTACAAAAAAAATTATTTATGCTTTGAATCAATATACCTACGTATTTATTTCATATTTAATACCATACTTGATACCATAGACTTTTGCAGTTTTGCTTAATGCTTACCTATCACTTAATCAGTGAACCAATAATTTTATGTTCGTACAGAATAATAGGTTTCGGAATCTAGTTTAATTTTGTTCCCCTCCCTGAAAATTAACCAATGGCACCCAAGTAGTCCTACAAGCCATACTCGTGCGCACATCTAAGTGGTACATAGGTAATAATTACATAACAATAAGCTACTTAAATATTTAATTAATAGTATTTATATATAACATATAGCTAATAGCTCTATATTACTAATAAGTAGGTACCTAATAGCCAATATGTAACTTAAACAATTAGATATGTTATAATGGACTGAGCTGACTTGGTGAATATTGAGGCTCTATGTACGTGTCAGTGTGATCTTATGCAAATCAACATAACTGAAATCTGGATAACTGGATATATGAAAAAATTGTTTATGCCAATTATTGACAAATTCACAACATACAATAAAAGTATAAGACTCATATTATTGTATTATAATTTATAATTGATAATAATTAATAACTACCCCATTGAGTAATGTCTAAATTTTAATTGATAACTAATAAAATGATTATTAACTTCAAAAATCAAATTAACCAGCAATATATTTGAATGGCCGATAAATTATTGTTACACATCAGACATACGTGAGGACTTTAAATACACGAGAAAAAGGCTGCCTTCAAGCCAGCCCTGATAAAGAAAATAATCTACCTACTTCCAAATTGTTATTTTTAATTAATTTGTACTTTGTAGCGTATAAATGAAAAGTAATATAATTTTACATAAAATGTCTACATAATACATATAATGATACAAGACATATATAATTTAAGTAGTAGCCACTAGTATAGGTATACTATTATGGTAGGTATGATAGTAATTAATAAATAATAATAATAATAATAAGATATCACTCTTAAAAAACTTAACCTGTTTAGTAGAATTTCTTCAGTAACAGGAATCTTATTATGTAACTCATCTAAGTATCTACTTTTTTCTTCAGCTATTATTTTAATATTATTGTATTTTTGAATCTGATTAGATATGCTACTAATAGTTTTGGAACTTTCAAATTTAATATCGTCCAAGTCCTTATTTATTGCTGTATTAATGTTCCCCATTTGAAATTGGAGGTCATTATAACAATCAAATTTTTGTTTGTTTACTTCAATAAGTTTCTCAATATTTTTATACATTCTTATAATTGTTTCTCCCTCCCAAATTAAACAAATTTCTAATTGCAGACATTTGGCCCTCACTGACATACTTTTTGACACTGACTCAACTATATTCATAATGTTATTCTTTACCATTAACCTATATTATATCAAACAATAATGTAAATTATAAATTATAATTTATAACTAGGTATTTATACTATTTATAGCTTATTATATTGTTATTCAGTAGTTATTAATCAATAAAAAGATACTGAAGTTTTACTTAAAATTCTTAATTATCTAAATGGTTTACCTATTATTTTTATATAGATTATAGGTATTAAATTTGAATAAAATATAAATCAGGGGTCTTCAACCTATGGCTTTCGAACAAGTCCTCCAAGGTATTTACAAATTTTATTATTTTGGAAATATATTTAAAACTAGCTCTAGCTGATCGATGGCAACTCTTAACAAAATTATGATCGTTCAAAACTTTTTGGGTATAATTCAGTAAGTGCAACTCAGCCACCTTGGTAGGCAATATTCAAAAAGCAGGTAAGTGGATGTCCCTCTGCTGTACAGTATATTACAAGTGGGTCATTGTATAATGGTTGTATTAGACTTGAATTCAATGATATAATATCATTGTATAAGAAAAACGATTCTGAGCGGAGACGGTTTGTCAGTCTGGATATTTTATATTTTGTTATTATTTATTTTATCATGTAAGTTGAATTAATATTAAAATATTATAATTTTTTATTCGTTTCTATGGTGATAAACAAAGGGTTAGAAATTAAAATCCCATTTTTAGCGTTTTTTCGTAATTTTCCGGTGGTTTTTCCCTTGGCATTAAATAACTATTGAGAAAATCGAAAAATGACCTCTCTAAAGTACCATCTTGATCCAATTTGCTAAAAGATTAGGTACTATATGTTAAAATCGAAATACTCCTTCTGGAAGAAATTTTGTATACAGGATATAAAAAAAAAATAATAAACACCATTGTAAAAACAATAGCTTCCTCGCTCCGCTCAGAATCTAACATTTAATTTGATGTAAACTTGTAACTAAGCTGCCTGATTAACCAATGGCAACCAACAATAAATAAATACTGTAAAATGAGGTAACTCAGGACAGAATTTGCTCTTTTTTTAAATATTTCTGAAAACCATAAATCTAAAATGTTGTAAAAAATGTGCAATACAGCTAATACATGCAAGAAAATAATTATAAACTTCTAAAAATTATATTCGTCATATTTGTATATTTTCCCGGGGTTGTACCTACTGGGTCCAATTGTAAATCTAAATCATCCCGGGAATCATTAAAACAAATACAAACAATTTCTTCAAAATTGGTCTAGAAGTTTAGGAATGCACAAAGGACACACACTCAAACATTCCTTTTTATACAATAAATAGATAATATTACTAAAAATAGTTCTTATATGTATATTTTATTATTTTAAAATTCTCTATTCACATCTAAAAAATATTAACCCATTATGCCAAAGCATAACACAGATTTGGCCTGCTATAATAAAAAGGTCCACCACCTTTTTTAGGATATAGACAATAAGGCGAAAATAAGCCTAAAGCTAATAAATAATAAAGATAATAACAGTCTGCATTAAACATAGAGTAACAGGATCCATTGGCGCAAAAAGGAGGGGGCTTTGGGGCCTAAGCCTCCCCCAAACATTTCCTATATTTGGTTTTAAGCTTATTCAATATTATCAAAGTAAGGCTTTAGCCCCCCCCCCCTATATCCCAAACGCTTTTTGCGCCTATGCCAGAGTACCTAATACGTATTAATTGTAACTACTAACCACTTGGTAATGACAAATGATTATAAACACCATTACTACACCATGTCACTATAAAAACAAAAATTAAGCAGTCGTAAAACTCATAGAATTTATATTTTAGGTTTCAAATAGTATACCCGTAACATTAAATTCTTAAAAATTAATTATATTTTATATGTTCCCTATAAAATAAATATTAAACATACATGTTTTGTTGATATTTAAATATCAATTTACGGGCTTCATTAATCAACAAGACATTTTCATCATTTTTTTTTAAAAGACTTTCTTTCGATTTGCAAAAGGCATTTTTTAATATGACATCTGTGTTATTGAATTTATCAATTTCTTGATTAAGTATATTTTTTTGTAAATTTAATTTCTGATAAATGTCATTAGTTTGTTCATCAAGTAATAAGCTAATAAATTATTTGTATATTAAATAAAATGTCCAAGCACAATTACTGTGTTTTAAGTAATAAATTTAATTACAGTTCTTTAAAACTTACTTTTCTTTATAATATGCATTCAAAATATCTGTAGTTGATCCAATTGATTTTGTTACATCATCAACTTTAGAATTGATTTCTACCTCAAATTTTTGCATTTTTTGTTTGTAGTAGTCTTCATTATTTAACATCCAAATTGACGGCAGCATTATTTTATCTTTGATATAAAAAAAAATGTATGGCTATTGTTTTTAATAATTACTTAAAATGTATTACCATAAATATTTTGAGTTTTATGATATATTTTGTTTGAAAACAAATTATTTTTAATATCATTTATTATTGTCTGACAATCTGTTTCTACAATTTGTATATACTCGTTAATATCATTACGTATTGATGTATCAAACTCATAATTGAGACTAGACTGTTTTATCTCAGATATTATGATCATTAAAGATTTCACTTTTAGTTCAACATGTTGTACCAATTCATTTCCGGAAAAAAACTCATATTCGGTCATTGGACCAAAAAAAAAAGAGGTAATTTATTAATGTCGAAAAAAATAATTAGAATTAATAGTTAAATAATGGTATTTTTACTTAAATTATTAATGGACTGTACGATATTTCATAGAATTATTTTCATTGTTTAAACTAAACTATTGTTGTTATGAGCAACCAATCACCGACATTATAATTTTTTAATTAATAGTATTAGTGTAGATTTTGTATATTATTTATAAATAGCATGATATAACAAACCAGGTATGTCAGCAGCTTATCAAAAAAATACGAGTTTTGGTCGTCGTTTGCGCTGGTGGTCACAGCTGTTTTTGTTATCATAAAATACCGCTGGATGGGTTCCCGCTTTTTTTTAAAATTAATTTATTATTATATATAATATTTTATGATAAAATTGATATACATTATAGAATTACACAAGCAAATTATATATTTAATATTATAATTTTAATTTATATTGTATTATGTTGCTAATATTGATGTTATCAATGTATACTATATTACTATTGTTTTAATGTTATATTGTAATTTATTACTTGTAATTAACTGTTCCTTAACTAATAAAGTTGTTTTATAAAATCATTGTGTAGTTTTATATTTATTTATAATGCCAACTTGTGCTGTAGAAGGATGTGTTAATAGGACTGGAAGTAAAGATATCGGTTTCCACCGATTTCCTAAAACACACCTTCTAAATGAATGGATCAAATTAACTCGTTTAGGATCAGGAATTTCTTTAGAGCATGGTAACTTTTGTCCTCTAAAGATAATTCAGTGATTGATACCTGTATTCAATGTAGTAATGTAAATATTATGTTTATATAATGAAATACAGCAAGTGTATGTTCAATACATTTTTCGTCTACTGATTTTGTTCCTGGACAAAAAAAGACTCTAAAAAAAAAAATGTAGTGCCAACAAAATACTTACTGGTTTTAGTGGTTTGCTTGCCTACAAACTATAAGAGGAAAGTCTGTGATGGTGTAAGTGCTCATTATGGTGTCAGTATTTATTAATGATTCAAAATTAGATACAAATTTAAGTAAAACTACTTAATTCTAGAGTTAATTTCTAAACAAAAAATAACAAAATACAATTATTTAATTAGAATTAAGAACATACTTAAAAGTTATTACAAATTTGGGGTCCTAATAAATGTGTACAAGTGATGATGGCAAGAGGAATTATAAGCCCGTGGAAACAGCCAATTTATTATAATTTTGATCAACCCATGACTAAGGAAATTCTATTTGAAGTAATTCAGTCATTGAAAAGCATTTGATATAAGGTTTAATAAATATTATTTTATACTTTTTTCTGAGACTAAAATATTTGTAAACCTAGGTTGCTGCAATGGTAAGTGATATGGGACCAACAAATCGAACACTTTGGAACACTTTAAACATAAACACTGAAAGTACATCATTTAAAAACCCATTTAATGGTAAAAATGTTCATGTGTTTGCGGATGTTCCACACTTAATAAAACTGGCAAGAAATCACTTATTAGATCATGGGTTTGTTTATGATAATAAGTATATAGGAAAAGAAACTCTGGTCAAGTTCTTATCCGTTCATTGTACTGAAATTAATTTGGCTTACAAAATCAATCAGTCACATTTGGATGTGACTGGAGCTCAACGACAAAATGTAAAACTGACAGCCCAGGTTTTCTCTGATCGGTTGTCTAAAGCTATAGAATTTTGTGGAAAGGCTAAAATGTTAGACCATATTTCGAATTGGCAAGAGGTAACAATTATTTATTCCTTGTACCTTGTATATTTATTAAATGTAGTTAACACTGATGTATTGATGTTTCTACTTTTTAGATGAGCAACGTATTAAGTTTATTCAATGATTGGTTTGATTTGTTGAATACAAGGATGGCAAAAGATGGATTTACTAACAGCTATGGCTTAGACATTGAAAATCAAAATATTTTGTTAAATAAAATGACTCAATATATAAAAGATATGAGAGTCCATGGATCAAAATCTCTTATGCCTTTCCAAAAAGGTATTATTATAACCAATAAATCTTTTCAAAATCTATTCAATGATTTACAAAGTGAATATGACATAAAGTATATCATTTCTCGACGGCTCAACCAAGATGGTATCGAAGCATATTTTAGTTACATTCGAGGTATGGGTGGTTCAAATGATCATCCTACACCATTGGATTTTAAATATCGGTAGTACCTATAATTATACTGAACTTAAATTAAACTTAACTTAACTTTAATATAAAATAAAATTGAACAAAACAATTAATTAATTAATTACACATACAACTATGTATCACTTGCAGATTACGTTGGTACGTTTTGGGAAAGTATTCAAATATACTTTTTATGACATATGAGTTGCATCCTTGGTTTTTTATTATCTGTTAAATATATTCTAATCTTGGTCTTCCCCTCTACGCTTCTTTCTATTATCAGTTTTAGCAATCCTTCGTTTCACATTATAATAATATATCCAATACATTCGTTTCGTCTTCTAACTATATTTTTCCAAAGCAATTTTGTTTCTGCTATTATTTCCAGTACATCTACATTGGTTTCTCTGTCCATCCAACTTATCCTTAAAATTCTTCTGTAGCACTACATTTCAAACGACTAGCCTTTTTGCTCTTCCGTTAATACTGTCCAAGTTTCACATTCATAAAGGGCTATACTCCATACATTGTTTCCAATAGATTTTTTCTTGTTTTTAGAATAAAGTTTCTTGATGGAAGTAAAGTGTTCTTGTTGTTAAAGGCTATTTTAGCTTTACAGATATATTTTATTCCACTAAACAATAGTAATAGTGATTTTGAATATTTTTATGTACGCAGTTTGGTGATAACTAAATTGTTTTTTAAATATTTTAGACAGATATTAATTTTTAAAGCATTAACAATTGTTATTTGTTTTATGCATAAATTATTTTATTTTTTATAACTGTAGTATATACAAATAAATTTAATTCTAAAATATCACATTTGAGTAAAAATTAAGTAGAGAAATATTCCTAAGAGCCAATTAAATTGTACTTGAGCAGCTGAATTTCTACCTGTACTAAATTTGTCAACAATATGTAACTTCCATCCCATATTGCTTTGAACAAAACTATGGTAATATACTATATCTGGCCAAGAAGAATTTGGTTTAAATTCCAATACAGCTGGATCTCCTAAAATACATAATCATTTTTACTTTTATTGAATACAAAAAAATAAAATATTTGCTTTAATTGACCTGGTTCACATCGCATATCCAATGATTTATTAAATTCTTTAAATGAAATAAAATTATCATCTAAACGGCGATCAAATCCCTTTCGTTCACGTAAACATAATGGGCCCGCTAAATAGGTACATTAAAATATTTATTACTTATTTAAAATTACAACCATACAACAGACTTATTTACCAGAAGTAGGTCTAGCTTGTCTCCTTAATGTATATTGAACACCAGCTAATACTCTTGTATGTTTCTGTGCAACATCTGTCATACCATCATAGCCACCATTTGGTTCATCAGTTATTACAAATGGATGATAATACTGTGAACTGTGAGGGTTGTTGCCCCCATAAATATGTATTACATATGTAATACCACGTTTCAACCATATTTCAGGTATTAAATATCCATTTATAAACCATGCAAGACCAGGTGAAGGTAATCCTAAAGAAAAATTAAAAAAAAAAACATTTAACAATTTAACTTTTTTCAACAATTTTGAATATAATAAATTTAAATGACTTACCTGTTAGACCTTGAAATCCTTTTTTCCCACCTGATGGACCTAAAGTAGCAGTCATCATACGTAAACTCGAATCGATGATTTTTGGTTGTTCCCATACATCTCTGAAAATAATGGTTATTTAAAAAATAAATAAATATAAACTTTACGTTATGAATAAAAATGTACTTTTTTAAAGTTTCAGTATTCACAGTAAATGAGTAACAAGTATCAATTGGAGGCTTAGGATCTAGGTCGAGTTTTAATACACTTCTTGGGAAAAAATCATGAACACTAGGTTCTTTTTGATGATTCATACGACCAATTGCCCAGATCATCGAATTTAATGTATTAGTTTTAAACTCTTTGTCTCCAACATCATCTACAATAAAAAATGTTATTGTAAATTAATATTAGTATACATTTTAATTTTGAGTTTTATAATTTAAACCGTAATAAAAAAAAAATTGGAATATTTTCACAACAACTATATTATAAATATAGTAGTAGTATATTAAAGTATATTATACTCTCTATGGCCACTGCATAATAATAATTACTTCTATAATAGAAAGTGTTCAAAGTTTAAGACACAAATATTTTAAAAACAAACTATAAAGAAGTTAAAAAGTTTATAATAGGTATTGTAAAATAAAACTAAACATTTTGAATCATCATAAACATGTAAAACAAATGAAAAAAAAATTGATCTATTCCTAGCAAAACTTCCATTATATTTAATTGTATATTAATTGATTGATTAAATAGACATACATGATTGTAAGTTTCTTCTATATGTTATGACATTGATCCCGTTTTCTCTAGTTGCAGTATGTACTTGATTGTCATCTAATCCACCAACTAGAGTGTCCCTACATACTCCTTTATACTGCCCCAATACTTTCACACACTATAATAAAAATCATTGGTATTGAGAATATTATTTTGTACATAAAAATAAAAAATATCTCTACAAACTGGAGATTTGTCTGTGATATTATAATCCGTTGCTTGACCTCTAAAACCATCAATGTATGTTATAGCAATATCAGCTCCTAGCATTTGAGGTGCTTCTTCAGATCCACTAAATCCAAATGCCATATAATTATCTTCATCTATTTGTCCTGCTAGTCTTATTGTAATTTGAGGGCCAAATACTTGCCAACTTAGTTGAAGCTTTTTATGTAATTGAACACAATGCATAATATTCTCTATTTTATCCTAAAATAAACATGGGAAAAATATTTATATATTTTGCTAAAAGTTGTTACTTTATTATAATAATACTTACAGCAACTTTTTGCAAAGATGGGGGTACATTCGGTTCATCCGGTATTAAAACCCATCCAAAATTGTCTTTAGTTTGTAAATCATACACGCTCAACCAATCTATGTCAAAAACAGTTATATCTCCAACCAGTTCTAGTATAATAGTTTCATTTAAATAAGTTCTTAAATTGTCTAGGCTGTAACAAAATCAAATTAATTAAATACTTTAAATAAAATAACTCTGTAAAATATTGACTCACTATCCCGATTCATCTGGAATTTTTCGCCCTTTTGCTGATGGTTGAGGTCCATTCCCAACAACAAAGTAAGTGTCTATGAAGAATTAAAAAAAATTAAAATTAATTTAATTTTAAGAAATAATATTTGATTTATGTTTACCTTTCCCAGCACCATTGTAAGAAAACATAGGAATCTTGATTGTTTTGGAATCTAATATTTCAATTGGTCCTGATGAAACTCCGTGTGATTTAGTTGTAAGATCACCAATTACTTGTTTAATTGGTGGTTCAAAATCTTCTGGGACATAAACATCACCAAACGCAATCTAAATTAAATGTATATTATAATTTAATAATATTTATAAAACATTTATTCTAGTTAAAATAAAGACACGAAACTTCTTACATTTTTAGAAAGATCGTAAATAGCAAGCCAATTTATTTCAGTCAATTTTTTGTTATCTGGAAGAGTTAATTTTAATTCTTTTCCTAAATATCGTTTAAGCACATCCGTTCTATAATGATAATATAAAAATAAAATTATATAATAATATTTTAATATATTTTCATTCAGTAATGAATTTGCTTTTTAAAAATAGTATAAATAAGTACAGATAGATAATTTAAGAAATTATCTTTCTTACCGTCCATATTCATTAGCCAAAATAAATCCTTGAGGCCCTGGTCTACTAGAAGCACCTGCCCAGAAAAATGCGTCATTCGCACTTCCATCAAATGTAAAATCTGATATCAAAAGTGTATACTCATTAACAGCGTACACTTCACCACCAACTTGATGATGATATGAGTTCAGAGTTCCTAGTGATTTACCTCTATACTCAGTACCTATGACATAGTTCCCTGTGGGATAAAAATGATGTCAATAAATGTTATTTTTTATTCTGGGGCATTGAAGTTTCCATAATTACTTTCGAGTAATAAAATTGAACATAATAACAAACGAGCCATTAAAACTAGACACATAATTTTGTTCACTTATAAATTACAGTACAATAATATTATTTAAAATGTATAAACTATGTTTAGTCTTCACATCGTGTTCATGATTTAATTGCGTAATATAGATTATATCTTTAAAAAAAAAAATATATTATCACCAAGATTCACAAGAATGGCACGCACGGTGTCAGTGACAACTACCTGTTGTACCTTCCAGCAGATTACTGAGTTAGAGTGAGTCATACTAAAAAGAGAGAGATCTTGGTAGAATTAGAAAGTGACAGTGAATATTGCTTTATTCTGTGATACTGCTCTAGTACAGGGCATGTAATACCTGGCCATTATGTTTAAATATAAAATGTAGTTCAACATTTAACGTGACCAATTATTCAACAATCTCCCGACTGGCCGACTAATGACTATAGTGTCTATACTACTACCACAGATTATATGAAAATTTTCATACAATCTGTGCTACTACCTCATACTTTTTTTATTATTTTTATTAAACGATCGCACCTATTATATAAAAATATAGTCTGTGCAACTATAGTCCGACATGTCCGCCGACATACTCTATAGCGATTTATTAAAGTATACAGTTACTACTTAATATTATAATTAGCTACCTAGATAGTAGGTACTACCTAGCACATAATATAATATACAGTGGCACACACTGGAGGATTCAAGGGTAGCAGCTGCCACCCTTGATTTTTTTTAGTGGGTGGATGGGTGGACCTTCTAGTCCCAAAATATCTAAATCATAAAAATTCTACTGCATATAAAAATATTGAATAATATATAGGCTATGGCCATTAGCCGATATAGAGGTACTTAACTGATTCAATAAACTATCCCTATTTATTTTTGAGTGTGCGCCACTGATAATATAATATTAATTATTGTTCTGTTCATGTTACCTACCTATCAATTATAATTATCATTATCAATATTATCTATTAGCAATATTAGCCTTATTTTTAAAACTGTATGCTTGAGCTTGACACGACTATACTCGAATAGTCGTGTTCAGGGGCGGCTCCAGAGACATGGTTAAGATGGGGGGGGGGGGAAGTCATAATTTTCAGACAATTTCGATAATTTTTTTTTATAATTTTGATTTTAACAGTATAAAATTGTTTAGAAATACATCCTGGGCCCTCCCCCCCTGGAGCCACCACTGGCCGTGTTGCTCTGAGACAATAGAGACGTCGTATTAACAAGACAATCTGACAATGTATATTGTATAATAAAGTCTATAGCAGGTTCAAGGTTATAATAAAGTAATAGCTTATAGAACACTGTAAGTATTATAGTTATTACAAGGTTCATATCGTATTTCTTTATAGCTATATAGTTTATTCTTAAATCTTAAATGATTATTATATATTGTATATTTGTATCATTGTATGATAAAATAATATATAATATATTAATATGTATTAGGTAGGTATAACCTGTTTAGCTATAGGTACCGATAAGGATAGGGAATTATTAGGGAATCTAGGATGTTTGCCTTTTCCCCGAATCATTGAGCCCCCCCCCTCCCGGGCAAAAAATTAAAATTTTAAATATTAAACAATAATATAGCATGGAAATTGCAAATCAATAAATGAACAACTGGTCCTTCATAAAAATAACTATATATCACATCAGGTGGGGAAGCGTCCGATAATGCTAAAAATACCTTGGAAGGAAAGGCATGAGGGAAGTCCAAAATATACCTGTCCTTTATACAAGTAGGTATCCAGTATTCCAGCGTATTATATATCTTTATATACTGTATACGCCTGTTTGTATATTATGTCACTAAAGTACTAAATCTCTTATTATAAATATGAAATATTGGCCTTGATGCAAGCATACTTTTTACAGAAACAATTTAAAAATAATTATATTGGTAAATATTTAATAAACGTATGTATTATATTTTATTTAAAATATAGCAACCTCTCGGACAGATTTTTTTCGCCCTTTGAGCAAATGACTGGGAGCTAGGGCATGGAGGCAATTATATATTTATATTTTAATATTGTATACCTATATAGTTCACTCTAAATGCAATCGCATTCTTCAAATACGGAATGTCAATTGCAAAATCTGAATTATCTTTTCGTCTTCAGAACCCCTCGGCCCTCATCACCGACCCCAGTACCCCACAGATGATTGAAGGCTACGAGTTTACCGATCGAAAGCCCGGAACGGCTGCTGATGAGCCGGGTGGGGTGATTAATACCCACCCGTAAAGTGCGCCGACGTCGTTACTCGTTACATATTAATATGGTAGGTACTATGTGGTATGTACATAGTACATTATTTATTTATGTGTTATAATATTACGCGGACAGCTGCTATACAGTTTCGATCAGCTGGCAAGTTGCGCCGCGCGAAAATGGTCGATCTATACTCTAGCAGATGGCGCAACGCCGCGCTATCGCGGGTGTGCGCACGCACGCCAACGGTTCATCGACGCCGCCGATCAGCAGCTGATCGTCCGTACAAGGAACTTTCCGGCGCGTAAAAAACGAAAATTGACGGTCAAAGAACGAGCGAAATGGCGCGCGTGCGTTAAACGGCGCGGCGATCGGATGGTCGTGGAGGTGACTGGGGGGAAACTGGGAGAGCGAGCGAGCGTTAGCGCGCGCGCGCCATGGATTTTGAGTGTCCCCGCCAGAGAGTGGTCAGAGAGTGAGAGTGCAAGCCCGCCGACTGCTGACAGACGAGGGAACGGCGGCAAGTAGCGGGGAAACAGCAAAAAATCGTTCGGCCGGCTGTGCGTCGGTGGCGTCGTCGTGTGTCGGTGTGCGCGCGTGTTATCGTGTTGGTGTGTGTGTTTGTGCGGTGGTGGTGCGTGAGCGTGCGAGCGACCGAGCGACCGACCAGAGGAGTCGCTCAGACAGGCGACGAGTGTGTAAACTGTGTGTGTGCGCGCCAAGTAGAGCGGGGCGGCGGTTTGTGTGATTGTGCGTTGTCGGACGATGTCGGACCGAGAGAGCGGCGATGATCAGCCCCAGAGTCAAAGTGAGTTTGTTTTAAATGCATCGCGTAAGCACCGGGACGGCGGCGGCGGCGTGAGCGTACGACCTGCCGCCGTTTCCCGGGAGATAACGGATCCGTGAATCCAAGATGGCTGACCCCGAGCAGCCGCATAGGTGATACCGCACTCATTGCGCCGGTATATAGTATTGCTTTTTCTCCCCGGATCGGCGGCCGAAACTATTATCGCTCGCATCACTCTTGTCCAGAGTCCGTGTGGGTAGTTTCCCTTGTTCCCGCGTCATATGACCGCACACACACACACTAGTCATCCCCCCTAACATATGTCTGTGCTTTTGTCTCGTTCATTTTCTTTTGTCGCGACCAAGTTGAATTAACAGATAAAACGGCTGACAATCTGGCATCATTCTTCGACATAAAAAGAAAACCAACCCTCTGACCCAAGGACTGTAGTTAGGTTCGTGGATTCCCATATTCGGGTAAAGCGTCATTTGTCTTGTTGGTATTGCCGGTTATCGAAATAACAATTTAACATGTCCTCCGGAGACCCGAGACTGAATCGGAGACGAGGTACTTGTTTTTATCATGTTAATTAGTGGTCCCAGCATTTGACTGCTACCAGACGGTCACTGCTATGCTTACCCCTTATGAGACGATATTGATGTACAAACAATGTTTTACTACTCTAGCAATCGTCTAATCAGTACATTTTACATTTTGATTTCCAGGGCAAGCTTCAAATGGAGCTACAGGTTCTGATTCTGGTAAGAATAATGTAATATCTTATCATTTTTTTATTTTTCATTAATGCCTGTAAATACTACTTTGGTACCAAGTAAAGATTAAGTGTTTCTTTAATATAAGGTATTGTAAAGAGTAATGATGTTTTGTTATATTATAATGTTAGTTATTATACCATAGTTACTTTTTTTTTTAAATATTAAGGATTTAATTTGTACGTTTGGCTTGATTCACAATGAAAAAATTCCAATCTAAGTATCCGGAACTGTTTCATCTGTTAAGCTTTGAAATAATGGTTTATTTTAATAATTTAATGCTTCATCAACCAGATGAGTAACATAATAATTTATTCTATATTTATTATCTATATTAACTACCGAGGCTTGAAGTATAATTTATCATTTAACAGTTTATCTATTTACCTACCTATTATTTAAAATTAGCTATAGTGTGTTCCATTAGTTATCATTAAATTGTTTTAATATTATCATTATATTTAAAAATGTTTTTTTTTCAATTATTTATAATAAGCATAATTAGAATATATGTCATGATTTTGTACTGATATTTAATGTTTAATAATATAGTTTTTAATATATATGTATACAGTGTGTAATCACTAATTGAGAACACTCAATATCTTTGAGTAGGGAAACGCAATTTGAATTCTGTTTTCTATTTGGTTGTTATGACATAAAAATACACTTTTTGATGGCCTATAAATATTGTTTTAACTTAATTAGACTTGCGCATGCACAATAAAACTTTTTTTCTTAAATGATAACCACCTATTTTAACTATTAAATTTTTTTTGCCTATTTTTTTAATGCATATTGGTAGTTGAACCAATTTTCAAAGTCCTAAATTGACCAAGTAACACCCAATCAAAATACGTGCAATTTTCAGTT